>NW_015623009.1:0-6198 GCF_000320785.1 Rhodotorula toruloides NP11
AACCCTAACCCTAACCCTAACCCTAGCTCCACCGCCGACCAATCAACTCCCTCGAACCACGGATGACACTTGACGTCCTGCGCGCCGCCCTTGAGGTTGCCAAGCCGCAGACTCAGGTCCGCCGTGAGAAGCCGCTTGATGAGGTCCTTCGCGAGCGGGTCGACGTGTCGCGGGACGGCAAACCTGCCCTTGAGGATTTTCTCGTAGATCTCGAGCGGGTTGTCGGCGAAGAAGGGAGGGTAGCCGGCGAGAAGCTCGAAGAGGAGGACGCCGAGCGCCCACCAGTCGGCGGCGGCGTTGTGGCCGGTTGCGGTGATGATCTCGGGCGCGAGGTATTCGGCTGTGAGTGCACCAGTCAGTCTCGCGCTGGGCAAGCGAAGCGACCGCGTCGCATGGAAGCGAAGGAAACGCACGAGTGCCGCAGAGCGTGAACGTCCGGTCCTGCACGTATTTGGCCTGCGCGAGAGCGTAGAGTGAGCATCTGCACGCCGGAGGAGGGCGCAGCGCGACTCACAAAGCCAAAGTCGGTGACCTTGATGTGTCCGTCTGCGCCGATGAGGAGGTTCTCGGGTTTGAGGTCGCGGTAGACGATGTCCTGCTTGTGGAGATGCTCGAGGACGAGGACGAGGTTCGCGATGTAGAAGCGCGAGACGTCGGGGGAGAAGCGGCCGGCTCGCCGGAGGTGCGAGAAGAGCTCGCCACCCTGCACAAACTCGAGGAGCATGTACAGGTTGGCTTCGTCCTGGAAGGTGCAGAAGCTGCGCGCGGCGGCTTGTCAGCTCACAGTGAATGTGCAAGGATGTGTCGCCACGCACAGATCGACGACGAAGGGGTGGTCGACATGCGCGAGCGTCGTCCGCTCCGAGTTGACGTGCTCGACCTGCCGCAGCCGCACGATCGTGTTCTTCTCCAGCACCTTCATGGCGAAGTAGTGCGGTTGCGTCTGCGTCGGTCGCCGAGGCGACGTGCGCAGCCGGACGAGGAGGACGCGGCCAAAGGTGCCGGTGCTGCGAGACGCAGGTGTCAGCGC
Source organism: Rhodotorula toruloides NP11 (assembly GCF_000320785.1). Lineage (NCBI taxonomy): Eukaryota > Fungi > Basidiomycota > Microbotryomycetes > Sporidiobolales > Sporidiobolaceae > Rhodotorula > Rhodotorula toruloides. The sequence goes on from NW_015623009.1 coordinate 1,031, forward strand.
TGTGAGGGAGCGAAAGTTACGACATGCGAACGCACCCGAGCGTGTCGAGGATGTCAAAGTCGCCGAGCGACAGCCCAATGTCCTCGCCCCGCCGCGAAACGTCGACAGGTCGAGTCGTCTGCCGTTTTCGCGGTTCCGGCGAGACGCTGCCCGCCTCCTCGACAATCATCGCGCTCGGGACGCGATTCTTGCCCTTTGCGTCTGCTCCGTGCGCTTCTTCGGGCAGAGACGCGAGCGGTGGAGCGGCAAAGTCGAGCCCCAAGCCGTGCGAGGACGGCTCGCCGAAGTAGCCGCTCGAGGCGGGCGACGGCGGGACGACGCAGTAGACGCCTGGCGAGGTCGCTGTCGAGTGAGGCGAGAAATGGCTGCTCGGGCGGGTCGAGAGGGTGTCGGCGGAGGAAGAATGGGACATGGCGGACGAGGTCGAGGCGGCGAGGGAAGGTGTGGTCGCGAAGGATGAGATCGAATTGCCGGACGGGGACATGTGGATGCCGTGGTGAGCTGGAGACGGCCACTGGAGCCAACGAAGCAGAGGATCGAGGTCAGCCCGCTTTCCCGCCGAAACCAGGAGGCCCCTCCGCGACGACGCCGTCAGCCTAAGCGCTGCGCTCGCGCCCAGTGCACCACGCCATCCCAGGAAGTACAACGACAGCTCGCACGCACCGTGTTCGCTCCCTGCGCCGCTCCCTTGCCGTGTCCCGGACTTCCGAATCCTGGATGCGGGAACGCGCCGTCTGGCGCGGCGACAGCAGCGTGCGACTCGCCGGAGCCGTGAGGCGCGAGCATGGCCTCGAATGAGCCTGCCTGAGCGAGCGGCGGGTCCACCTCGGGCGTGTGGACGTTGTTTGGCGGGTAGGGAAAGGCGAGGGTGGGGAAGTCGACGAAGACGGGGTCGAGGCGGACGGGCGGCGAGGCGGGCGAGATGAGCGGGTCGCTGCCAGCGTAGCGCGCACTCGCGTGCTGCCCGGCGAGCGCGAGCACGCTGTCGAGCGTGTGGTCGACGCGAGACAACTTGGGCGAGCGAGACGAAGCGACCTCGACGCTCCTCTCGCGCTTGCGGTCCATTCGTAGCGGTGTTGTGGAGTGTGAAACGAGGCAGAACGACGTTGCAGACCGCCAGCCAGCCAAAGGAAGCCGCTCAGGCCGCCGGCGCATGTACTCGTACGCGGTGCTTGCTCGCGGCGACAAGCGACGACAACGGCCGGACAATGCGAGCGTGTGTGTAGGCTTGCGATGCAGACAGACCGACACAGACCTCTTGCTGGCGTCCAGCTCGGCGTGCGGAAGCGAACGGACGTGAGCCTTGCAAAGAAGCGAGGGATGCGACGGGCAGAGAGTGGAACGGAGGGAGAGGGTATCGTATAACTGGGTCGCGGGTGATCCTTGAGATCGATGAGGCGACATGCTGAGTGATAGGACTGCGATGGGAGGGAGCCTTCAGCTCCCTTTTGAGAAGCGTGATCAACAGGGGAGGACGAAACGAGGGAGCGACAAAACCATGCGAGCGGGAGGTGCGTAGGGGTGGGAGATATAACGTGTGGCGAAGCTGACGAGTACAGAGTAGTGCTGAAGGCGAAGAACCGAGGTACTGAAACTGGAGAAAAGGTCGGCGCGAGTCGGCGTCGAGGCGTGAAAACGCGAGGAAAAGGGCGCGCTGGCTCGAAGCCGTCGCCGGAAACGTGGAAAGGGTCTAGGTTGAGGGTAAAAGGAGGAGTAGGGTGAAGCCGGAAGAGTCGAAGCGCGACGCGATCAAGACATGTTGCCCTGCGGGAGTGACGGCGTTAGCGAGCTGCGAGCGTTTCGTGCGCAAGAACCGGTGCTCACGAAAGAGAAGCCGCCCTGAGGCGCCTGGAGGTTGGTCTGCAGAGCGAAGGCGCCCTGCTCGTCGACCTGCGCATCGCCGAGACCGGTCTCGTCGCCCTCGTCGTCGGGGAAGTAGCGGTCCATCATGTCGAACGCCTTCTTGTAGATCTCTGCGGTCGCGTGAAGTCGTTGTGTGCGTTGCGAGACGAGGCGAAGGCGAGGGACAGTGTCGAAGCAGGCGACCAGAGAGAACAATCGAGAGTCGGGGTGAAGGCGGAAACGTGAAGACGAGCACGGTTGACGGCGCAGGCGATGCGTTGAAAGAGCGGGAAGATGTCGAGTCGCGGGTGAAAGAACGGATCACGAAGTCGTCAGCAAGTGAAAGCAGCGAAAAGCTCCGGACAGGGACGGAGACGCACCGAGGTTCTCGTGGTGCTGGAGGTTGTGGATGGCGACCATTCCTCCGGCCTCCTCGACGAAGAGCGCGTACTGGTTGACGCCGCCGTTCTGCTCCTTGTCCGCCTCGCCGACCTTGAGGATGTTCTCGAGTCCGTCAAGCGCGACCTGGATGATCTTGTTGTCGGTCGAGGTGAGGAGGTCGCACAGGGGCTTGATGCAGCCCTGCGAGACGAGGTAGCGGATCTGGCTCGGCTCCTGGAGGCCGCCCGACGTCGCGTTCGAGATGGCCCAGCAGGCCTCCTTCTTGGTCTTGAAGTCGGCGTGCTGGAGGACGTTGATGAGGGGCGGGACGATATTGGCGTCGATGACGGACTGGATCTGCGCGGGCGAGCCGGCCGTGATGTTCGAGATGGTCCAGCACGCCTCCTTGCGGATGCCCTCCTTGGGCGAGCTGAGGAGGGCGAGGAGAGCGGGAAGCGCGCCCGACGCGAGGACGACCTGGGTCTGGAGGTCGTCGCCGGTGACGATGTTGCCGACGGAGCGAAGGGCGGGGGTCTGGACGGCAGTCGAGTGGTGCATGAGGAGGTCTACGAGGCGGCGGACGACGCCCGACTCGATGACGGCCTGGATCTTGTCCGACGAGCCGTCCGAGAGGTACGAGATGGCCCAGCACGCATCGATGAGGACCTCGTCGTCGAGCGAGTAGATGAGCTTGGTGAGGACGGGGAGGGCGGGCGAGATGAGCTCCCAGTTCGGCTGCGGGTTCTTGCCGCGGCAGAAGTTGGAGAGGGTCCAGGTGGCGTTGCGGAGCATCGACATCTTGTGGGGCTCGTTGAGGAGGGCGAGGAGCGGGCGGAGGGCGCCCTGCTCGAGGACGTAGTCGCGGCACTTGGGCGAGTCGCCGGCGATGTTGCCGAGCGCCCAGACGGCCTGCTCGCGGACATCGAGGACGGGCGAGGAGAGGAGCTCGATGAAGACGGGGACGGCGCCGGACTCGATGACGACCTGGGTGTGCTCAGAGGTGCCGGACGCAATATTGGTCAAAGCCCAAGCGGCCTCGAACTGCGAGCCGCGAATGCGTTAGCCAGAAGTTGATCATGACAGCGTGACTGTGCCGGACGCACCTGGATCATCGAGTGACTGGAGCGGAGGAACTCGACGAAGCGGGCGACGACGCCGCACTCGATGACTTTCTCGATGGGCGGGTTGCGCTCCTTCGAGAGGAGCTTGCGGAACTTGGTCGTGGCGTCGAGCTGCTGATCGGGCTGGTCGGAGAAGACGCCTTGGATCATCGCGGGGAGCTGCTCCAGGAACTGCACGACAGCAGGTCAGCGGGCGGAATTGGGCAAAACGGACGACCGCTGCGACTCACGGACGAGTCGACGCCAGACTCGTCGTCCGAGTCTGCGCCGCTGGACGCGGCATTGAGGTTCCTGCGCTTGGCGATGGTCTCGTCGCGCTTCTGCTTGCGGATCTCGACCTGCGCCTCCTCGCGCCTCCGCCGGAGCTCTGCGGGTGGACGAGCAGAGTCAGCACAGTCTATCGCACGCGCACCTGATCCCCGGAGAGCGAGAGTGGCGCAGGATGACCGCGGCCGAGTAGTTGGACGAGGGGGGACGGCGGCGACGCACCCTCCTGTCCGAAGATGCCCTTGTTCTTGTACTGCGCGCGGCGAGAGCTGTCGACGGGCACACGAGCGAGTCAGCTGGGGTCCCTGCGCCGTGTGCGCGCCATGTTGAGCGACGGCGGGTGGCAGCGAGGACGAGGGGAGCGGCGGCGGCGCCGTTTGCGCCCGTTCGAAGGGTGGGCTGGGTGGGTGTGGCACGAGAAGGTAGACTCACGCAGCCTGGCGTTCCATCGTGCGCGGGTCGAGCGGTGTGAGGGTGAGGGAGGAGGCCAAGCTCGCCCGCTCCCCCTCTCTCGCTCCAACGCTTCACTCGACCCGCCCAAACTCGCTCGCGGGGCGCTGCGACACGCGCCAGACGGCTCCAGGTGAGCACACCGTCCATTCCACGTCCAACTCCCGCCCGCCCGCGTCGTGTCGCCGTCGAGCTGACGCTTTTTCTCCCTTCCCTCGCAGACTCGACGCTCGCTCTCACGCGTGCTTGCTTGTACGGGACTGTTCCTGCTTGGACTCGACGCTGGGCACTCCCGCTGCATCGCTACGGCCGCCGCTCACGCTCGATCCGCTCTCAACCTCGCTCTCCTCGCTCGCTCGCACACACGCACACGCACACACGGTGGACCCCCTCGACTTACCATGATGACATTGCCACAAACAACAATAACTAGAAGTCAAGCGCTTATTGCGTCCGTGCCGATCCCCTGTGTGGGTAGGGTGGGGCGCAGTGATTGATTCGCAAGGCGTGGCTGAACCATTTGTCGAGGGGGGCTCCTTCGTATGTGTGTGCGCGTGTGCGTGTGCGTGTGTGCGCGATTGGGCGGGGAGGACGGCATGCGACGGCTCGCATTGTCCGCTTTCTTGCTTGACGAGGAGGACGTCGCTTCACCTCTGGTGGGACTCGCTCGCTGAGCCGTCACGACTCGTAGCTGTTCTTCTTTGCTTTCGAATGCATTCTTCATCCAGCACTCCCTCGTCTACGCGCTCGCAGTCTGTCTTGCTACGAGCGACGTCACGTTCGCATTCCCTCTTCCGCTTCACCCGTGTCTCGCACGCACGCAAGCCCATGCTGGACACGCAGTTGCTGCGGTTAGCGACAGCCAGACTGCCACGCCCCTTGCACCGCTGCTCGCCCGGCCTCGGCTACTGCAGCGACTAGCTGTCAGCATCGATTTTCGGAACGCAGACGGGCATGGGAAAGCGGATTCGTCTCGCTCATCTGGCTTTACGGCGTAAGGAACCTCAACGAGAACGCACGGAGCCAGCGGAGGGTAGAGGAGCAACGGCCGGGTCGGGCGAGAGAAGAGAATGCGATTTCTTCGCGCAGGGGGGGGGGGGGGGGGGG
>NW_015623009.1:6208-13735 GCF_000320785.1 Rhodotorula toruloides NP11
GCGAGACGTGGGACCGTCGCTCGAAGCCGCGAGCGAGACTCTCCGCGTGATTGGGAGATGGCGTCCCCAAGCGAGACTCGACGAAACTTCTCACTGCGAGCGAGATGAGGGCGTGGCTGGCGTTCCGAGGGTAGCAAGGAGCGTAAGCTTGGCGAGTGCTGCGTTCTTCGTCGATGGAGCCGTTCGTAGTTGTCCGCACGGCCAGCCGGTCGAGCGAGAGGCGAGCCCCGTCCACAAACACGAAGCCCAGCATGGCGAGCGTCCCGAGCCGCTCTCTCCTCCCTGGCCGAGTCTGCCGGCCATCACGTTTCGTCCGTTTCGACGAGCGCATCCACGGAATACCATTTTGCACGTCGCGTCGCTCCTCATTCCACCGTGTCTACTGCTTCTCCGTCAACCGTCAACCGAACCAAACGAGGCGAACGGGCGTGCTTAGTGCGCGGCGGGGGTGGACGAGATGCGGTGAGGGTTCTTGGGCGAGTTCTTGAACTCGTCGCCTGGTATGCGGCGAGGCGGGAGGAAGGGGAAAGTTCAAGATGGGGTCGAAGGCGCGAGGGGAGCGAGAGGGGCAAGAGGAAAGCGAGAGTTCCGTCAGCTGTGCCCGCTCCTGACCCAGCACATCTTTTACAGAAGAGGTAAGTACTCACTCTGGAGCATGGCGTTCTGTGCGGCGTTGACGAGGTAGAAGGTCATGCCGGCGCCGACCATGAAGGGCCACCTGTGTGGTGTCGCGAAAGGCGTCGAGTCGGGGCGTGGACGTGATGGCGTAGACGATGTGTGAGAGAGCGTGTGAAGCGATCAGACACAGCAGACCAGGCGCGGATGGAGGAAGGAGGCGAGATGGCCCGGTCAGCTCGGCGGAGGGGGGAGAGGTGGAGAGTTGGCACGCACATGGGGCGGAGGAAGGGGGTGGGCCACGCGCGCATGCCAAACACTGTCGTCGTGGGATGGTCAGCTCGTCTGCTCGTGTCCCAGGCGAGGTCGTCGGGGGTCGAGATGGAACGGGGTGCGCACTGATGAAGCGAGGAGGGACGGAGCTGCGACGGGAGAGAGCGCCGCGCTGGTCAGTCACAGTCTGCAGTGTCACTCGTCAACTGCGCACACTCACTGGGTTCGCGAGACTGTGCGAGGCGACGAAGGGACAAGGGAGAGAGCGGTCGCTGGAGAATACAAACTCGAATACAACTCGATTTGTATTCAGACTCATTACAACCACGCAAGGGCTGACGACTCTCTCACGCTCTCGCTCACTCTCTTGCTCTAGCTGGACATGGACGCACAGCCTCCGCACGACGACGGCAGCAGCCAGCAACCCGACAAGGACCAGCCCGCCCAGCCCGCGCGCGCAAACGACGATGCCACCATGAGCGACTCGCAACCCGCTCACTCTTCACAGCCAAACGAGCCCGAGGAGGAGCCGCTGCCAGACGAGATCCTCAACGCCAGCGCAGACGACATCATGGCCAGGACCCGCCTCATCGACAACGACCTCAAGGTGCGCTCCACCTCCCTCGACGCGATGTCATCTCGCTCGCTTCTCATCCACAGCCTCGCTGGGCTCCTCGAAGCGTTGTATGCATGCCTGTGATCTTAGACTCGGAGCTGACGGGAAGCGCTCGGACTCCGGCAGGTCATGCGGAGCGAGACGATGCGCCTCAACCACGAGCGCAACAAGATGAAGGAGCAGATCAAGGACAACACGGACAAGATCAAGAACAACAAGATGCTCCCCTACCTCGTGGGCAACGTCGTAGAGGTGAGTCGCGCCCGCTTGCCCGCCCGCACTCCAACTTGTTTGCGAAGGACGGGGGTTTCTTGCGAGGAAACTTGGAGGGCGAGATGGAGGGATGCGACGCATGCTGCGGGGTCATCTGGCGGGCGTGCTAGGAGGCGCCGATTACGGGCGGAGGTCGAAATTGCTGAAGGACTTGGGGCTTTCGCGGATCTTGGCCGCGGAGGACGTTTTGCACCGCCGAGACTCTGAGGACGACTGCCGCCGGCCGAGGAGGTGTATCGATTGCGGAGGATCAGGCTGGCATCCGTGAGATCGGGCTAGCGACGCAGACCTGACGAGGGCAAGATGTGGGGAGAAGCGGTTTCGCGACGTTCGAGCTGGCGGGAGATGGGCTCGATGAAGCCTGGCTGGCGGAGGTGGTCAGCGCACGGATGAACCCCGCCTTGGAGGAGAGAGGCGGTGGCAAGTCCGCGACAATCAGCAGCGTCCCCTTTCTCGCCCGTTCTAACCGCTGACACTTGCCCCGCTCCTCCCCCACAGATCCTCGACATCGACCCGGATGTCGACGAAGACGCCGAGGGCGCCAACGTCGACCTCGACGCGCAGCGCAAGGGCAAGTGCGCCGTTATCAAGACCTCGACGCGGCAAACCATCTTCCTCCCCCTCGTCGGCCTCGTCGACCCCGCCACCCTCCGCCCGAAAGACCTGATCGGCGTCAACAAGGACTCGTACCTCGTGCTCGACACCTTGCCTGCCGAGTTTGACTCGCGCGTCAAGGCGATGGAGGTCGACGAGAAGCCGACCGAGTCGTACAACGACATCGGTGGACTCGACAAGCAGATTGAGGAGCTCGTCGAGGCTATTGTCTTGCCCATGCAGCAGGCCGAGCGCTTCAAGACCCTCGGAATCAAGGCCCCCAAGGGTTGCTTGATGTACGGCCCTCCAGGTGCGCGCGATCCCTCTAATCCTTGCCTTGCTTCCTTCGTCTCTGACACGCTCCTTCCTTCTCGCAGGTACCGGAAAGACGCTTCTCGCCCGTGCTTGTGCTGCGCAGACGGACGCGTGCTACCTCAAGCTCGCCGCGCCCTCACTCGTCCAGGTTCGTCTCAATCCGCCTCGGGCTCATACTCGCCTCACGCTGACCTCCGCGTTCTCTCACGCCAGATGTACATCGGTGACGGCGCCAAGCTCGTCCGCGACGCCTTTGAGCTTGCGAAGCAGCACAAGGCGGCCATCATCTTCATCGACGAGCTTGACGCGATCGGCACGAAGCGTTTCGACAGCGACAAGTCGGGTGACAGGGAGGTGCAGCGGACTATGCTCGAGCTGCTGAATCAGCTCGACGGGTTCTCGAGCGACGACCGGATCAAGGTGCGTCGCGTTCCTATCCGTCAGCTTTCGTCACGCTGACTCGCTTTCGCAGGTCATCGCGGCGACGAACCGAATCGATGTGCTCGACCCGGCGCTGCTGCGTTCCGGCCGTCTCGACCGCAAGATCGAGTTCCCTTTGCCGAACGAGGAGGCGCGAGCCAAGATCATGGAGTGCGTTCCCGTCGCCTTCCCGCTCGTCGCAACCCGGTATGCTGACTTGACTGCACTGCCAGGATCCACTCGCGGAAGATGAAGGTCAGCCCGAAGGTCAATTTCGAGGAGCTCTCGCGGAGTACGGACGAGTTCAACGGTGCGCAGCTCAAGGTGCGTCCTTCCCCTTCCGTCGACCGCTCGTTCGTCAGACTGATCCGTTCGCGCTCCAGGCGGTGTGTGTCGAGGCGGGCATGATTGCGCTGCGAGAAGGCTTCACCGAGATCAACCACGAGCACTACTTGTCGGGCATCCTGTGCGTGCCGCCTTGTTGCCAACGCCGACGACGACGCCTTGCTGACCGACTCCTCGTCTGTTTCCCCGCAGCGAGGTCCAGTCGAAGAAGAAGAACGATCACGTCCGTTCCCCGCTCCTCACCTTCTCCCGCTCGTATGCTCGAGCTAAAACATCTGTCTCTCCCGCAGTTCTACTTCGCCTAGACAGCTCCTCGCAGCTCCGTCACGCCGCTCGCATGTTACCTCGTCTTCCGCACCGCTGTTCCGTCTCCCTTCACTTCCGTACGGCCTTTCCGCCCTGTGTGTTGCAACTGTATCACCGACGCATACAATTCGCGCACGACTGTCACTCGACAGCGACAGAGTGAGTTGGCGAGGGGTGCCTTAGGCTGCAGGCTCGATCTCGTGCTCGCGGCTCGCAGGAGACATGGAGCGATGGAGCAAAGATCCAGCGCCGACCACTCGCCCACGAGTCACTCGCATGCGCCTGGTCTGCTGAAGAGTTCCTGGTAATGAGCGGTGCGATTGCTGCGCTTTTGGTTGGATGGGGGACAGAAACTGTCCGAGCGAGGAGACCCCCGCCGGAGACCGTACAGAGAGAGAGAGAGAGAGAGAAGGACATAAAGAGTAAAGAGAGTGTACGAGTGAAAGGACAAGGGTGTAGGGAAAGTCTACTTCAGTGAGCGCCCGGGAAGAAAGCGAGTGGTAAGTGAGCCGAGAGGGAGATGGAAATCTAGGGGGTCAGGAGGGAGGTCTGGGGTGTCTAGCGCGTTCAGACGAAGCTGCGGTGCGGCAAACCCGATAAGCAAGATTTGCGAAGCTGTGCGAGGGCACGGGACGCACTTGGAGAACCAGGGGATGAGGGATTGCGCGAGGGTGAACGAGAAGATGAGCTTCGGACCGACGACGCTGCGAGACCGATCGTGTCAGCTCTCCAAGACTGTCGTCAGTGCGAGCCGAGCGAACGCACAGGACCTTGGGCGTGAGACCCTTGAAGAACGCCGAGAAGCCCTCGTGCTTGATCAAGTCGCGGACGACCGTCATGCCGCCGACCTTGGACTCGAAGTTCTGGTTCTGGATGCGGGTCTGCGTGGCGTGCGAGTTCGTCAGCGTTGACTGCAGGCGCGAGTGGCGCCAGCGGACGCACCTTGATGACATCGAGGGGCTGCGAGATGGCGATCGACGAGACCTGCGGCAGCGATGGCGGGTCAGCTCGTGGGCCTCCAACGTCTTCCTTCACCACCCCAAAGACGTCCGTGAGCAGGGAAGGACGGGACGCACCGAGCCGGCGATCGAGGCGACAAAGTTCTGGTACCAGGTTGCCGAGCGGTAGTCCTGGAGGCCGAAGACGTACTCCTTCGTGAACGCCGAGCCACCGAAGAGCTGTGGGAGCGAACGAGCGGGTCAGCTTGGGCGAGACGAGCGAGAGCGCGCGTCGGCGGGGACTGACAGCGAACGAGCCGGGCGCGTTGCGAGCTGCGGTCCACGAGGCGCCGCGGTACAAGCCAAAACCCTCGTCGCGGACGATCTGGACGAAGCCGCGCGAGCGGAACGCCTCGGGGTTGGTTCTGCGTGCGATACAAGAGGAGGAGTGAGCGGGAGCGGACGGAAGTAACCGGGCTGCACGCACTGCCGTTTGATCTTGAGGACGTCGAGGGGAAGGAGGACGATCTCGCCGATGCCGGTGAGCCTGCGCGAGGACGAGGAGGTGGTCAGCTCGGAAGCAAGTCGAGCGAGTTTGGCGGAACGCACGATCCAGCGGTGGCCGACATCATGGCCTTGCCGTTCTTCTCTCCAAAGGTGTTGCTGAACTGCGTCTTGAAGTTCTTGGAGAGGAAGTCGTTGAAGTACGGCTGGCCTCCGAACTGCGGGAATCGACCTGGGTCAGCTTCGACGACTCCTTCCCGCAATTCCTCCTCGATTGGCTCACCTTGTACACTCGCCTGCACGGTGGGACAAGCAAGAAGGGACTAGGTCAGCGGACGAGAGGGTAGAGGGTAAAGGATAGGCGACGGACTGCAAGACTGCGGGCGCAACGGGGTCAGCTCGTCTTGGCTTGTCGTCGGCCGAGCGGCTCGGCACTCACCCTTGTAGCCAGCGGCGTAACCGAGACCGGGGAAGAGGGACAGGAGCTTGCGGCCTGCGGGTGCGGTCGCGTGCTCCCTGAAGACAACCTGCATCATCGGCATCTGCGCCCGAACGAGCGTCAGCGAGGGAGTCACTGCAGTGACAGTCGTCCTCTCGCACTCACGCCCGAGACCTTGTTGGACATGAGGCGCTTGGCGACGGTGTCGCTGTGACCGGACGGAAGAGTCAGCGAGGACGAGGGCTGAGAGCGAGGACGGGTGCGCACACGGGGTGGAAGATGATGAGCTCGGCGATGCCTGCATTGTGCGATAAGCGTCAGCGAGCCCCGATAAGCGCGAGGACGGCGAGCGAACGGGCGACTGACCCGAAGTGCCAGATCCGAGGATGCGGGCGGCGTGCGAGTCCTTTCCGCCGGCGGGAGGGGGCGACATGGCGAGTGGCGGGGTTGAGGAGGGTCACGCGGAGAGGAAGACGGCGAGCACGCGAACGCTGGCGAGCGACGAGACGACGACGGCGACGAGGACGAGGGCAAGCTCATCAGCGCATCAGCGCGGCACTCTCGCGCTCTCACTCTCGCGCTCGACTGCACAGATGAACCGGACAGCTGGCGCACTCGCTCGCACGGCAACAGCCGGCGCACGCACCCGCCAACGACCACCCGCACCGCTCGCCTCGTTCGCACCGCCCTCGTCGACCCGGCCCGCGTCAACAGCAGCACGGGCGGCAGCAGGGGAGGATGCAGACGCGGCAGAGCGGGTGCACGCACTGCGGGAACGGCTCCCAGAGCGCATCCAGTACGGCCGCGTCGCCCGGTCCCGCCTCGAGGACCACTACACCCACTCGCTCTCGCACGACCTCATGTACCTCCTCTACTCGCACAAGCGCCACACCGAACACCGCCCGAACCCGCTCGAACGACAGCTCGTGTGGGACCCCGAGAACCCGTACACCCGCGGGCGCGACAAGCTCCCCCCGACCCGAGGCGGCCGCGCCCTCGCCCCGAACCCGTCCTACACCTCGCCCGACTCGGTCCCGCGCCTCGAGTCGATCGTCGTCGAGTGCATGACCAAGCACGCCCTCCAGGCCAAGAGCACCCTCCTCCCCCTCATCATGGCCTTCCAGGCCATCACCGGCGAACCCCTCCAGTCGGCCCACCCCGGCCCCTACGGCCCCGGCTCGGGCAAGGGCATCGTCGTCACGCGCACCACCAAAAAGTCGGCCTCGTTCAAGGTCCGCGCAGGCATGCCCTCGGGCGTCAAGGTCGAGCTCCGCGGCGACGAGATGTACCAGTTCCTCGAGACCCTCACCGACTTTGTCCTCCCGCGCCTCAAGACGTTTGCCGGCATCCCTCTCCCCGCCGCCTCGACCCCGCGGCAAAACATCTCGCTCAACTCGGGCGTCGTCGCGTTCGGACTCACCCCGGACGCCATGGGCCTCTTCCCCCAGATCGAAGTGAACCTCGACCAGTACCCGCGCCTCTTCGGCATGAACATCTTCTGCAGGACGACCGCGCGCGGGCGAGGCGCGCAGGACCAGGCGCGGGCGCTCTTGTCGGGAATGGGTCTGCCGTTTGTCAAGCGGTAGCCAACGGGCGGGCGGGCGTCATGGGCGGGCGGGTGTCGTGGAGGATGGGTGGCGCATACGGGGCGTGTAGTTAACTCGCATTTTGCATACTCCGCAGTTCAAGGGCATCCTCGTTGCGCGGCGTGCTTTCCTCTATTCTTTCCGCATGAGGGCGCTCCTCTGCTTCCTGCTTCATTCCTGCCCATACAGAACAGCTTGGCTGTCCCTCTGCCGCTTGGGGCACCGGGACATGCGGCGTTGACTTGCTCCGAGGAATGCGCCTTCAGCGTGGCGGAAGCTCTGCCCTTGCTCTGCCCTTGCTCT
>NW_015623009.1:13784-23421 GCF_000320785.1 Rhodotorula toruloides NP11
CACCTAGTCCACTCGCTACCTGAGAGGGATTAGCCTCAGCTGGGTGCAGGAACTCAAGTATGCTGCCTCTGCTCAAAGAGGCTTGACGCAAAGGCTTGTTATGCGAGCAAGCCCTTCGGGATATGTACCTCAATCCGGACAGGCCGTCACAGCGCATCTTCGATAGTATAGTGGTTAGTATCCAGCCTTGTCACGGCTGAGACCCGGGTTCAATTCCCGGTCGAAGAGATTCTCCTTTTGCAGCCATAGTCCAGCAACTATGCTTGCTGCAACCACTCTTTTGCGTTCTCAACGTAAGGGGCTCAGAGCGCTAGCGACATGAACTAGACAAGGACGGAGTCTCTCCCTGTCAGTGCTAGGACAAGCTGTTAGCGCTCTTCTGCCGCTGACCCTTCCGTGGGAGACAAAAACAAGCTGCTCCGCCTATTTTAGCTGGTGGTAGCAAAAGAAGAACCTGCTCAGTGGCGGGATCGAACCGCCGACATCGGACTAAACACAGAAGTATTAGGTCCGCATCATAACCAACTAGATCAACCGAGCTTGTCGAGGTGGGTCACAAAATGCGTTCACAACCCTACAGTAGACCGGGGTCGACCGGCTGCCAGCAAGGAGCGCCACTGCTCAGGAATTGGTCTGCTCCTTGCCCTCCACCCGCTCAGGAGCCGAAAAGCCACATTCCGATTTTTGACTTGATCTGCGAGCTAGTGAGGCATGTCAGAAGCGCCTGGAGCAAAAAGTTAGGCGTGACTGGGGATCGAACCCAGGTTAGTCGGAAACGAATGCGTCAGAACCGACTGTACTAACCACTATACTATCTCGCCTATGACCCAGCGATTCAAACTGTAATTTATATGGGCCCCCTCAATTGTCCCTCTTCTGCCTTTCTAGACTGGCCTTTCTGCTGTGACTTGCGTATCCGGCTCAAGGGACGGCAAGGATGCGGGTCTAGTAGCCTCAGGAAGGGCAAGCAGATGATTTTGCATTGAGTTGGTCTCCGCTTCCTCAGTACCATCCCGCAACACTGCAAATTAATTCAGGTGAGAGAAAAGCCAGCAGAAAGTAGGTATGAGTTGAAGGTGTGATTTGATTCTCCAATGCTCTTTGTGTCAGCGGATCCTCCAAGCCCACGTTTCACTATGACTGCAGGCACAGGGACCTGCTGACTCACACCATAGTCTTCCTTGCCCTGGCAAACTTCCTTGGATTTGCACATACTGACTGGCAACATTTCTTGCATGCTCAGGGAGAACCTTTCCCGGGGTTGGCAAGCTGGCAAGGGGCGGACTGGTGAATCGGTGAGTTGGAGACTCCGAGACTATCTCTTCCTTGTGCGACTTCGATTGGTGGCGCGAGATTGGGAGACTAAGGCAGGATTGGGTCGGGATGTATGGTTTTGCCGACAAGGTTGGGCGGGAGGAGCAGATCGGCGAGGGCGAGGTTGAGGGGCAAGCGGTAGGAGGCATGGGCAGGGCGGCTGTGTGCTGCTTTGGTGCGTCCGTGGAGTGGATGCGAGGGAGGTGCGGCGAGGATCAACCTCCTTTTCCTCTCACCAAAGTGCAAATTTGGCAGCAATGCGTACAATTGGACTGGGCGAGGTGCGCGAGGCGGCAGCAGCGACGACGCGCTCGAGACTTTTGGCTATGCATTGCTCAAAGGCAATGAGTAGGTACGCCCTCAGGTTGCGGTAGTTCGGCTTCTTTGGCTTGTGGAGGACGACGCATGACTCAGCATGACGCGTTGCGCCAGGAGCGAGGGGTGGCCAAGGGTGAGCGAGGCGCGGTAGAGTGGTGCGAGGTGCGGGAGGAGAAGTTGGAGGACATGGTTGGGTACGTTGTCCGGTCCGCAAGCCGCGAAGGGTCTTGCCTGCATGATCGCTGACTTGACTTCACACTTGTGCAGTGTTGGCCACGCCAGCGACATTGTCAGCGGTTCATCCGGTACATCCTTGTGAAATTTTGCGGAATTGGAGGTGTCCTCGCAAAAGCGGGCTTCAATTCGGGTTAGGGGCGGGTGGGGGTGGAGTTGGCGGGTGAGCGGCTGGTTGAGGGGGTGCCGTGGGTGCGCTGGGAGAGTGGGACAAGACGGTTGGGAGGAGGAGCGGGCGGAGAAGGGCAAGTTTGTCGAGGGCGGACGTCGCGTAAGTCCCGTCTTCCTTTCGGAGCGGCGGGGTCAAGGTGTTAGCGGCGCTCGAGTTGCCAACCCGCTTCTTCACTGTCGCCCACAGCGTCGCCTCCGTCACGCTCGCCATCTCAACTTCCTCCCACTCTTCCTTTTTTGCCCTCATCATTGCCTTGACCTCATTTCTCTGGTCAGCTCAGGCCCCAATGAGGCGCTCGAGTACGGGTCCGACCACCGCCCGATACGCACCGTCCTTGCTGTCGAGCGAGCGGAACGCCCGCCAGCGTATCCTCGCCGCCTCTTCCGCAAGGCCGACCCAGCAGCCATCCTCCACTCCTATGCTAAACTTGTTGCGTCGGCCGCGTTGCCTGCGACCCTTCTCACACCTGCCAACATCGACGCCGAAGCGGAGGCACTCGACTCGCTGCTCTGCGAGACCGTGTTGACCGCCGTCCCGCTTGCCAAGCCGTCGCGCTCGCGGTTCGCGCACCGATGGTGGAGCTCGGAGGTCGCCGATGTTGTCGGCAAAGCAAGGCGAGCGCGAACTTGAGCGTATTGAGTGAAGTCGAGAGGTGGCGAGGGAGATGAGGCGGAAGTGGCAGCGCGAGCGGCGAGAATGGCGACAAATTGGGCGAAGGCAGTGATCAGAAGGGAGAAAAGGAGGGCGGAAAGGGCAGAGGTTGAGGAGGTGGATGAAGCGTCGCTGTGGAAGGTGGTGAAGTCGCGACTGGGAGAAGGGGGGTCAGCAGCCTCGTCGACGCTGCCACTCAAGAAGGACGATGGGACGTACGCAACGTCGCCCATCGACAAGCTCGCCCTCCTTCAGCCCGTCCTGCTGCTGGTTGTCAAACTGCGCTTTGTCGAGGCGCAATCTGCGGACAAGGGGAATGGGAGGACTGTCAGCGGGCTGCAAGTAGGTCGCGAGTTTATTGTGCCTCCCGCTACAAGTCCAGCAGACGACTGCCACGCGAGTGAGCACAAACTCACCTCCGCAGGATCTCCCGCCAGTCTTGCCAGCCGAGCCAACCTGGACGATTCCGACGATGCCGGCGTTGCTATATGCAAATGGCCAGATCTGCAGGACCACAAAGTCGAGTCAGCTCTCCGCCTCGCACGCCCGTTTGCCGCCGCCGGCCCCGACAGAGTCCCCAACTTTGTCATCCAGTCCGCCTGGCCAGCCCTCAAAGCCCGCCTCGTCCCGCTTCTTGCCGCCTCGCTCCGCCTTGGTCATCTCCTGACAATTTGGGCGACGCGACCGGCATCGTCTTGAAGAAACCGAAGAAGGAGGACTACTCGCTCACCAAGTCGTACCGGTTGATCTGCTTCGAGCGATGCGTCAGCAAGCTCCTCGAGTCGATTGTGGCAAGGCGAATCACACACCTCGCGGACTCGCTCAAGCTCGTCCCGCCGACCCACTTCGGCGCCCGACCCGGCCGATTCGCTGAGGACGCAGTAGTCTGTTTCGTGGACGAGATCAAACGTCAGTGGCGGAACGGAAACGTTGTGCTTGGAATTGCCCTCGACGTTGCGAAGGCATACCCGTCAGTTCGGACGGACGTCCTCGTGCGGGACATGGAGGAGAAGGGCTTACCACGCTCACTCCTCCGCTGAGTCGAGTCCTTCATGACCAGCTGGTTGTGCACACTGCAATTGGAAGGCGTCAGCAGCGATCCGGTTGAGTGGAGAAGCGGCCTGCCGCAAGGCTCACCCCTCAGCCCGGGCACTTCGACTTCGGTGCTCAACGGCAAGCGGCATGAAGGAGAGCAGGAGGAGGGCGCCGGGCGATGGTAGGGGTCTGGCGAAGCCGGATGTGCTTGTAGAAGGAGTGTCGAGCCTTCTCGTACAGCGGGCAGAGAATCAGGAAGTGTTCCCGACTCTCCACCTCGCCACACTCGCAGAGGTAATCATGCCGCTTGCTGGCACGACTCAAGCCGCTCTCAGGCGGGTTAGAGTTCAAATCCAAGCCCTCCAAGCCGCTTTGAGCGAGCTTGAGGGCAAAGGATTTGGCTGCCCCACCTTGCTGAAGGCGGCGAAGGTCCTGCGCGACGAATACGAGTCGTTAGCGTCCGCCGCTCCTACCACTCCTCGACCCGCAGCTACTACGCGTCCTGTCGCACCCACACCCGCCAAAACCGCCTCAATCTCCAGCACGACCACCTCGAAACCGACGCGTGACGACGCGACCACCCCGGCCCTCGAGCCCGTCTTGACCCTCAAGCAGGTCGATGAGCGCATCCAGAGCGCCATTCGACCCCTCCAAACCGACATCGACACCCTCAAAACATCGCTGGCCGCCGCCGCCGCGACGCCGCCGACTCCGCCCACCACTCCTCCTCTGCCGCTCGTGGACGGCGACGACGCCGGCGACCGCTCGTTCGCGGAAGTCGCGGCAGCCCCAGCCCCTCACGTGCACTGGCCGCGCCCCTCACCCGTCCCAGCCGCACCCAAGACCCCCGCCGCCGAGACGACGAAACCCGCCAGCTACCTCGTACACCTCTACGCCCAGCCCGACCTCACCGCCACGCGCGTCCGTCAGACGCTTGGGGTGCCCATCTCGATCCCAACTCGCCAAACGAGAAAGGGAGACGTACTCTTACATCTCCCAACAGCCGCCGCCGCCTCCTTCCTTCGCTCAACGGCCGCTGCCGCCGGCCTCTCCCCTGCAACGCCGCTCGCCCTTTTCAGCTTGGTCGTGCACGGAGTACCGAGAGGGGTTGAGTCGGAGGAGGAGGTGATTGAGGCGGTGGAGAAGAGGATTGGCGAAGTTGGAGCGGTGAGGAGCGTCCGAGCGTTGCCGCCAAGGAAGACGGGCGCGTTGTTCGGGTCGTGGGTTGTCGTCCTGTGGAACAACAAGCACGTCAGCAACTTCATGGTCGACGAGGGACGTCTCTGGCTCGCCCCCACGGTCTGCGCGGGGTGCGAGAGGGCGAGGGGAAAGAAAGAGATGACGCACGGGGAGGAGGCGGGCAAGCCGGCGGACGGGGTCGCGGGAGGCGCCAGGGCGGCGCTGGCGGGTGTGAAGAGCATGGAGAAGGGTCCAGCAGGTGGACTCGACCCGAGGAAGCGGGAGAAGCGCGATGGGAAGGAGGAGAAGGACGAGCCGGGTCGCACGAATCTCGCTACGTCGGGCGGCAGCTCGCTCACAACTTCGCCCTCACTCGTCGGGAACAGATGCAACACGCCTATTACGATCACTACAACGTCCTCTACGCCCTCAAACCCGTTTGAGCCCGTTCTCCCGCCCGAACTCGCCAACTTCTCCATCGAGCGATCCGTCGACGACGACTTTGGCGCCCAAGTCGACGAGATTGCGGATCCTGCGGGGGCAAAGGGTCAGCAAGTAAGTCCCCCACCTAGCGAGTATGCAGCCCCGGCGCTACACGCACCTGCGAAGTCATACGGAGTTGAAACCTGCGTTAGCGAGGAATCCTCTACTTCCGCTCGAGGGCGACCCTGACTACCGCCTCCCCCTCCTCGACTTCATCACCTCCACTGGTCGATTCGCCCATCTGACGGAGCCAGCGAAGGACGAGGAGCGGGAAAAGGACACGAGGGAGGGATCCGGTGACAGCGGGGCGTAGGAGGGCTGCCCGAGGACCCCAATCACACCAACTTGCTCCTCCACAATCCCCTTTTTGACTCTCACTTGCCCAATACGTCCTCTTTCCCCCTCGTTTAAAGCTCGGCGAGTACCCTACGCCACACTTCACCACACGACCCGCCCACCTCCCATCCTCGTCGTCGTCGTCGCCGTCGTCGCGGTCCAAGAAGGTCAAGATCAAAAATGGCATTTTCTCGATGGTTTCTTGAGCACTCGGTTTTGTTCTTCGTTCCCCAAGCCCTATACACACTCCTTAACCAGCCTGCCACATTGCGCTCTTCCACTCTCACTCCCCGTCGTTTTATCGCACTTCTTTGCTCTCGCTTCTACTTTTCCGCTCTACTTCCACTCACCCTCCCACTGTACCACTACTATAGCCTCTTCACATCAGTAGATACCCCTTCTGACTCGTTATGTGCTGTGGCAGTCAGTCTCTGCTGGTCACCATGGGCTTAGCCCCGATTTGACTTGAAACAGGAATCTCTCTCTCTCTCTACTTCCGCAGAGTTTGGGGACGCACCGCACTCGCCCTCACTACGAGCGCCCTCCAACGACCTACACTGCAACGACGCAACGCCATGGATCGACGCCTCCGCCCCATCGACCTCCGACGCGTTCGCCAGCGAAAGGCACGGCGGCACAGCCTCCGCCTTGCTGCTCTCGAAGCCGGCTTCTCGCCCGCTACGCCGCTCGCACTGTTCGCGGTTGTCGTACACGGCCTGCCGATGACGGAGGAAGCCGAGGATCGGCTTGTGGAAGCGGTAGAAGGAAGGGTGACCGAAGTTGGTGTCGTGCGCTCGGTCCGGCGGCTGCCGTCGAGGAGGGAGGGCGCGGAATGCGGGTCCGCCATCGTCGTCCTGTGGTACAACGAGGTCGTCAGCCATCTGCTCAGTGACGAGGGACGCCTCTGGATCGACCCAGTGACCTGCGTGAGGTGCGAGAGGGCGAGAGGGAAGAAAGAGATGACGCACGAAGGGGAGGCGGGCAAGCCGGCGGAGAGGACCGCGGGAGGCGCCAGGGCGGCGCCGTGCGGGTCGAAAAGCATGCAGAAGGGAGCAGCCGGTGCTCAGGAGCAGAAGAAGCGGGAGAGGCGTGAGGAGAAGAAGGAGAAGGTCGAGCCGGCTCGCGCGAATCTCGCTCAGTCCGGCGGCGGCTCGCTCGCAACTTCGCCCTCGCTCGACGGGAACGGATGCAACGCGCCTATTACAACCATTACAACGTCCTCTACACGCAGCGGACTGCAAGTAGGTCACAAGTTTATTGTGCCTTCCGCTACGAGTCCAGCAGACGACCGCCACGCAAGTGAGCACGAACGCACCTTCGCAGGATCTCCCGCCAGTCTCGCCAGCCGAGGCGACCTCGACGATGCCGACGACGCCGGCGTGGCCGAGTGCAAATGGCCGGACCTGCAGGAACACAAAGTCGGGTCAGCTCTCCGCCTCGCACGCCCTTTCGCCGCTCCTGGCCCCGACGGAGTCCCCAACGCCGTCCTGCAAGCCGCCTGGCCCGCGCTCAAGGCCCGCCTCGTCCCGCTCCTCGCTGCCTCGCTCCGCCTTGGTCACCTGCCGACGAGCTGGCGCGACGCGACCGGCATTGTCTTGAAAAAGCCGAAGAAGGACGACTATTCGCTCACCAAGTCGTACCGGCTCATCTGCTTCGAGCGCTGCATCAGCAAGCTTCTCGAGTCGATCGTAGCGAGGCAAATCACGCACCTCGCAGACGCGCTCCAGCTCCTCCCGCCCAACCACTTCGGCACCCGACCAGGTAGATCTGCCGAAGACGCGGTAGTCTGTTTCGTGGACGAGATCAGGCGTCAGTGGCGGAACGGAAATGTTGTACTCGGCATCGCACTCGACGTCGCCAAGGCATTCCCGTCGGTTCGGACTGAAGTGCTCGTGCGGGAGATGGAGGAGAAGGGCTTACCGCGCTCGCTCCGCCGGTGGACCAAGTCCTTCATGTCGAACCGGACGTGCACACTGCGTTTGGAAGGCGGCAGCAGCGAACCCGCCGACTGGAGGAGCGGCTTACCGCAAGGTTCACCGCTCAGCCCGATCCTGTTCCTCCTCTACAACGCCGCCGCACTCGCGGCGTGCAAGACCTCAACATCGACGGCGTTCGGCTGGGTGGACGACTTGAATGTCCTCGCCTGGGGAAGAAGCGTCGAGGAAGCGGTTAGCGCAGCCCAGCGGATCGTCCCCGGCCTCGAGGAATGGTCAACAACGCACCACAGCCTATTCGAGCCCTCCAAGACCTTCGTCACGCGCTTCTCGCCTGCACGAGACCACTCACCCGACGACCCGAAGGTCGTGCTCTGCGGCGAGGAACTCAAGTACTCGTCAGCGCTCGGGATGCTGGGCGTCACGATCGACGAGCGACTCACCTTCAAGGAGCACATGGCATCGTGCGCGTCGAAGGCGTCAAAGGCGCTCGTAGGTGTCGGGCTGCTGGCGAAGAGTTGAGGCGGATTGAAGGCGAAGTTTGTGCGACGGCTGGTCGAGGCGGTGGTGCTGCCGCGCCTGACGTGGTGCGCTGCGGCGTGGTACAAACCGGGAGCGACGGTCAGTAAGGTTCTGCAGCAGGCGCAGAAGGCCGCTGCACGCGTCGTCACGGGCGGATATCGGACTACCTCCCTCGCCGCTCTCGAAGTCGAGGCGAACCTCCTCCCGCTAGACCTCCGCCTGACCCACCAAGTCTTTTGCCTCGCCCTACGCCTCGCCTCGAGTCCGTCAGATTCCGCGCTCCACGGCCGTTTTTGCCTCGCTCGCCCCGCGCTGCCCGCCAAACACCCGTCCCCGATCCACCTCGCGCTCCACTCCTTCCCAGCACTCCTCCAGCCCCGCACCCGAGTCGAATCAATCTCCTACTCACCTCTCGCGCCTTGGTCGAGCCCGCCACGTTGCCGGCTGGTTGTCGACGTGTCAAAGGAGGCGTTGGTCAAGTCGCACGGTCGAGAAGTCCGCGACCTCGACGCGGTGGGCAGCCTGGCGGCGTACTCGGACGGCTCGCTGCTCGAGACTCGAGCTGGCGCATCGGCGGTTGTGCGGTTCGGTGGGGGAGAGGACGAGCTGTGGGGGAAGAAGGCGAGGGCCATGGGTCAGCTCCAGTCGGTCTACTCGGCGGAACTCGAAGGCGCGCGTCTCGCGCTGGACGGCATCCAGCAGTCCCTCAGCACTACGCCAGCGCCCTCCGCCACGCTTTTCATCGACAACCAGTCCGTCGTCCGCTCGCCGTTCGACCCATCCCCCACCGCCGGCCAATCCTCCCGACTCGCCCTGCGCGCACTCGCCCTGGCGCTCGAGCACGACCACCCAGACGCTCGACTCACCCTGCAGTGGCTCGCCGGCCATCTTGAGGTGCCGGGGAACGAGTTGGCGGACGAAGAGGCAAAGAGGGCGGCGGGAGTTGGCGATGACGAGGTGGGGAAGTCAAAGGGCGGGCTTGCGGGCGTGCGCAGCCGGCGCAGGCGCGGTCCTAAGCTGTTCAGGCCGAACCAGGACAGCAGCAGCTCGTCGTCAGCGGACGAGAGCGGGTGGGAGGAAGACGAGGAGGAGCGGGCGGCTCGCCTCGAGCGCGAAGTCGCTCGCCTCGGTCGTCTCGACTCCTCAACGCTTGCGGGCCCCGATGGGCTCGTACTAGGAGGCACTCTGCTGCCGAAATCGCTCTCGTCGCTCAAGCAGGCTCACCGCGCGTCGCTATTCGCGGAATGGACTCGGCGTTGGACCCTCTCCTCATCGCCAGGCGCCGGTCTTCGCGCTGTCGACGCTCGCCCGCCAGGACCACCCTTTGTCCGTGCCCTACACTCCCTCGACAGGGTTCACGCCACCCTCCTCGCACGGCTTCGGCTCGATTTCAACGACTTGGGCTCGTCCAAGGCGAGGATGGGGATTGGAGCGGGACTTTGCGAGTGCGGCGAGGCGG
>NW_015623009.1:23529-29497 GCF_000320785.1 Rhodotorula toruloides NP11
CACTCCTCTCCCTCTCGTAGCTCCCGCAGCGTCTGGCGGCTCGCCCTTGTAGGTGGCCCCAAGTCGACATGGGTCTTTCCAGGCCTGAACGACTTCAAACTCGGAATCTATCCTATCCTATCCTATCCTATCCCACAAACCCGTTCGAGCCCATCCTCCCGCCCGAACTGTCCGACTTCTACATCGAGAGATCCGGCAACGACGACTTCGGCGCCGTCCTTGAAGAGAATGGGGTTCCTGCGGGGGCAACTGGTCAGCAAGTAAGTCCCCCACCAGTCGAGTATGCAGCCCCTCTGCTACGCGCACCTGCAAAGTCATACGGAGTTGAATCCCGCGTTAGCGAGGAATCCTCTACTTCCGCAGAGTCAACGAGCGCACCGTTCTTGCCCTCGCTTCGAGCACCCTCCAACGAGCTCCCCCGCACCTACGCGACGCCATCGAAGGACGCCTCCGCCCCATCAGCCGTCGGCGCAACTTCCACCGGCAACAGCGACCTCGGGACCGTTCTTGAAGCAGAGAAGACTCCTGCGGGTGCAATGTGTCAGCAAGTAAGTCACCTGCCAGTCGAGTATGCAGCCCCGGCGCTACACGCACCTGCGAAGTCATACGGAGTTGAAACCCGCGTTAGCGAGGAATCCTCTACTTCCGCAGAGTCGGAGTACGCACCGTTCTTGCCCTCGCTACGAGCGCCCTCCAGCGAGCTCCACTGCATCGACGCGACGCCATCAACCGGCGCTTCCGCACCATCCACCTCCGACATGATCCTCGTCGGCAACTCGCCGCTCTCCCCAAGACTCGCCGCCCGCCGTCAATCTCCCTTGCCCTTCCTCGAGTCCGAGACCACTAGCGGGATCTGGTCTCATGTCCCGACGCCGCTCACCGACCGCCCAACCCAGTACCGCCCCATGCCGATTGTCGACTTCGAACCGACCACGAGCGAGGCGGATGGCGGGGCGGACCGCTCGTGGGCGGACGAGACCGAGGCGGAATTCCCCATCGCGAAAGCGAAAGAGGAAGTCGGAGAAAAGAAAGAGGAATGGCGTAAGGTCGACCGTTCGAAGAAGGGGGAGGAGGCGAGGACGACGAAGACGGCGGCGCAGGCAAAGAGCGAGCAAAGAAGCGAGGGTGAGGAGAAGAGGAGGGTGACGTCGAGGGCGAGGCGCATTGTCGCACCCGCACCGAAGGAGAAGAGCCTGTGAAGGGAACCGAGTCAGTCGCGCTCGGAGTCGCCTGACCCCCTCGACCTCCTCTCCCCTCCCCAATGAACATGCGCACACTCACAATCACCACTTAAAATCTCAACCGCTCCGAAGAAAACCTCCTCCGCCTCCGCAAAAACCCCAACCTGACCACCACCGACATCCTCCTCATCCAAGAACCTCCTCGCCCCCTCAAGCCCTTCAACGATCCCAGATGGCGACTTGTCACACCACCACCAACCTCGCACCCCGACGACGAACCCGCGCCTATTTACAACCTCATCCTCCTCTCGACCCGCCTCGGTCCGGCCACTGCGACGCAAGTCGCGGTTGATTCGGGCGACGTCGTGGCAGTCAATGTCGAGCTGTTGGAGGGCAAGAAGATACGCGTGATCAGCGTGTACAACCCTTGCAACGAGCGAGGGAAGGAGGTGAGGTACTTACCGTACAACCATTCCGTCTCCACTATCCTCCCACCGCTGCTCGCCGCGACTCCCCCCTCCTCGCTCGTCATTGTCGCCGGCGACTTCAACCTGTTGCATCCGGAGTGGAACGAGTCAGTGGGCGAACCGGACAAAGCAGCGGAAGTAGCAGTACGCACTTTCTCCCGATTCAACCTCGTGCACTTCCTCGCGCCCAACACCATCACCTACCACCCGCACAACCTCGAACACCCGAAGCGACCACTCGACCTCGTGCTCGGCTCGCTGCGCGCAGAAGACCGAGTCGTCAGCTGAGGACTCGCCGATGACCTCGAATCCGGATCCGACCACCGCCCCGTTCGACTCGTCCTCGCGCTCGAGACCTCCACCTACACCCCACCACCCCGCCGCGCTTTCCGCCGCACTGATCCCGCCATCCTCGAACGAGCATTCACCGATGCAACCTCCCGCCTCCCAACCTCAACGCCCCTCACCCGCCCGCCGACATCGATCAGCGAGCAGACCAACTCACCGATGCACTCCAGATCGCCATCTCCGCAGCCACGCCCTTTGCCCGAGCCCGAGCCGGACGAGTAGTCCCGTGGTGGGACGACGAGCTCGCCAAGGCGAGCAAGGCAGCGAGACGCTCGGCAAACCTCGCGTTCAGACTCCGAGGCATCGCAGGTCGTGAGGAAGATGAGAGAGGGGCGTGGGCGGAGAAGAAGAGGTCGAGGAATGTGATGAAGGCGATGATGAGGAGGAAAAGGGATGAGTGGGAAGAGGTCGAGATGGCGAGCGTGACGGAGGCAACGCTATGGACGACAGTCAAGAAACGGATCAGTGAATCCTCGACCGCTAACACCACGACCCCGCCGCTCCGAAAAGGAGACGGGACGTACGCGACCTCCGCCCTCGACAAACTTGGCCTCCTCCGCCCGATCCTCCTTCTCACCGTCCTCCCAAACCCTCCTCGAGCAGCCTCGCCCTCCCAACTACCCGCCGCGCACCCGCAAACCCAACCTCCACCCGGCCGCAACCACGACTGCCCAACTTCGCGCCGGCCAGTACCGCAACCTGCAAAGGCGGAAGAAGGGAGGAGAGTCAGTGGTGCACAAGTAAGCCCCGAGTTTATTGTCCACCCCGCTACTCTCGAAGCAGACGACCGCCACGCGAGTGAGCCAAGACGCACCTCCGCAGAAACGACGGCGAAGACGATGGCGACGGCGACGACCAAGACGACGACGATGACGACGGCGGCGACGAGGATGGCGGCGACAAGGACGGCAGCGACAAGGGCGGCAAAGGCGGACGACGTGGCGAAGGGAGATGGAAAGGGGAAGACGAAAACGAGGCCGGGGTTGGTTCCTGAAGGCGAGGAACGTCAGCAAGTACGTTCCCGCCAGTCGTATTGCAACCCTCTGAGGGCTACGCGCACGAGTCCCGACGGAATTGAAGCCCGCGCAAGCGAGGACCGCTCAAATCCCGCAGAACTCGACGAGGACGTACTGCACTCCCCGCCAACGACATCCCTGCCCTGGCCGGACCTGCACAAGTGCGAAGTGGAGTCAGCGATCATGCAGGCTCGACCGTTTGCCGCCTGCGGACCGGACAACATCCCGAACCACGTCCTCCAACTCCTCCTCCCGCTCCTCCTCCCGCTCCTCACCCCGCTGTACTGCGCCTCCCTAGCCCTCGGACACGTCCCCCAGTCCTGGCGCGACGCCTCCTGCATCGTCCTCCGCAAACCCAAAAAACCCGACTACCGAGACCCGAAGGCTTACCGTCTGATCGCGTTCAAGCGCTGTATCGCGAAGGGGCTTGAGCGCGTCGTCGCAGCTCGCTTAGCGCACCTAGCCGAGTCGCACGGGATGCTACCGGCCTCGCACTTCGGCGGATGGAAGCGGAGGTCGGCGGAAGATGCGGTCGTCTGCGTCGTTGACGAGATCAAGAGTCAGTGGAGGGCCGGAAATGCGGTCGTCGGCCTGGCGCTCGACGTCTCCAAGGCATTCCCAAGCGTACAGACGGGAAGGCTCACGGAGAACCTCAAGTCCCGCGGCCTGCCCGATCACGCCTACCGCTGGATCCGCTCGTTCTTGTCGGACCGGTCCTGCACCCTACAACTCGAAGGCATCGTCAGCGAGTCTATCGAATGGACAAGTGGACTTCCGCAAGGCTCACCGCTGTCACCCATCCTCTTCCTCATCTACAACTCGCCGCTCCTCGAGTCCTGCGAATCAGCGTCGACATGCGGATTTGGCTGGATCGACGACGTGAACATCCTGTCATGGGGCAAGACGGTCGACGAAGCGGTCAGCGCAATGAACCGGATCGTGCCGGGCCTCGAAGGCTGGTCTGACTCGCACTCGTCCGCCTTCGAGCCCACCAAGACAGAAGCCACAATCTTCCTCCCTCCTGCCCGCGCCATGCCCACAAATCCCTCCCGAGTCGTCCTCCGCGGCCACCGCATCGAGTTCAAATCGACTCTGACAATGCTGGGATCGAAACTCGACTCACGATTGTCGTTCCGCCCCCACACCGCATCCTGCGCTTCCCGCGCATCCGCCTCGGCCACCGCAATCGCCCTCGTGACGCGCTCCAAAGCCGGCCTCAAACCGCGACTCGCCCGTCAGCTCGTCGTCGCCTGTGTCGTGCCGAGGTTGTTGTGGGCAGGTGCGGCGTGGTACGACCCTGCTAAGGGTAGGGACAGGACAAAAGAGTTAGCTCGCGTCCTCAAGGCAGGAGCGATGGCAGTGACGGGCGGCTTCCGCTCGGCAGCTGGTGAAGCCCTTGAAATCGAGGCCGGCCTACTTCCGATCCACCTCCAACTCGACCGCGCCGTCTTCCGCCTCGGCCTGCGCGCTCTATCCGCAACACCATCACACCCCCTTCACGCCCGCACCAACCGCGCCCGCCGCTCGCCAGCAACCCGCCACCCCTCCCCTCTCGACCGCGCCCTCGACTTCCCACTCCTCCGATACACAACCGTCGAGCCCATCCACACCGACCCCGTTCCGCCCTGGTCACCCAACCCAGCCCCGCCAGTGGCGCTCGCCCGCGGAAAGGAACTTGGCACGTACGAGCACGGCCAAGCCGTCCAGTCCCTCCCCATTGGCTCCCTCCTCGTCTATTCGGACGGATCTATGGGCGAGTCGGGTCTGGTAGGCGCCGGAGTCGCAGGGAGACAGTGGGATGGGAGGTCGAAGGTGATCCTGAAGGAGGGAGAAGGAGTCGAGGTCGAGGGATGGGAGACGACGAGCAAAGGGACGGGTCAGTATCAGACGGTCTACGCGGGCGAGATCCAAGGGATCCTCCTAGCACTCCAGGCCGTCCAACACACCGCTGACCCGCCTTCTCGCGTCCTCCTGTCCGTCGACAACACGTCCGCCCTCACCCACCCGTCCGACCCCTCGCCGTCATCCGGCCAACACCTTCGCCTGGCGATCCGCCGGATGTTCGAGGAGCTCAAACGCACCTGTGTGAGCACCTCAATCATCCTCTCCTGGTCGCCGGGCCACGTAGGCGTCGTCGGGAACGAAGTCGCGGATCTGGCGGCGAAGGAGGCGGTGCGGACGATGGAGTCAGCGGCGCGCGAGCGGGAGGCGCGGAGGGATCGCAAGGCGCACCTGAAGGGGCGTCTGGCGTTCGTGCCAGAGATGGCGGAACTGTCAAGTGGGTCGAGCGAGGGGGAGAGCGAGTGGGAGGAGGGAGGGCGAGGAGGCCGGGCGACCCGCCATCTCGCCAAGTCGGCCCGCGTCACACAACTCAGCGACGACGGCTCGCCAGGCTCTTGGTCCAACGCTCAGCTACCGGCTAGCATCTCGGCGCTATGGGCTGCACACAAGCAGGCGACGCGCACGCGGTGGGATGAGGAATGGCGCCGCTCCACCGTCGGCCGCCAGCTCTTCGCCGCGTCACCGCTCGCCTCGCGCTCGTTCAGGTACTACGACGGGCTCAGCAGGCGACAAGCAACCCTACTCTGCCGCCTCCGCACCGGCGCGTCCTCTCTCAACGCCTACCGCGCCAAGTTCGACCCGGCACGCGACCCTCTCTGCGGATGCGGCGAGGAGGAAGATCGGGAACATCTCTTGCTCACCTGCCCGCTCTACGACAATGCTCGCAACACGCTCGTCAAGCACCTCCGATTACGCAAACTCCCCACTGCCGGCGCTCTCCTCGGCAACCCGTCCTACCGCGACCCTCTCCTCGACTTCCTCGACTCCACAGGCCGATTCCCGCAACTGTCGCAACCACAAGAGGTGCAGAAGAAGGATGAGGCGTAAGGAGGGGGAGGAGACGCGCCGGAACGCACTACGACGCGCCAGCGCCGCCCTTTCCACCCCTCCCCCC
>NW_015623009.1:29541-40267 GCF_000320785.1 Rhodotorula toruloides NP11
GCCAATCCGCCTCCAACTCGCACACAGTCCCGGCAGCACGCCTACGGACCCCACGACAACGTCTCGACCCGCCCCGGCTCCGCCGGAACTCGTCGCCGCCGCTCTTCCAGATCAAGTCCAAGAACGTCCATTTCTCGCTCATCCCGCAACCTTTCGGCTTCGTTCCAGTTTCTCCTGACTCAACACATGCCCCTCCATCTGTCTAACCTCCTCGCTTTGAACCACACTCACTTGTCCCTGTTCTATTCCATTTCTTGACCTTCTCTTCCTCTCGCTCACTTCTGGCTCGCCATCCGCCCTATCTGTTCACCCCACTGACTTCCACCCATCAGTACATACCCGCTTCTACCGTTCTGCGCTGTGGCAGCCAGCCTCTGCCGGTCTTCATGGGCTTAGACCCGAACTGACTTGAAACTAGAACTTCTCTCTCTCTCTCTCACGGCGGCAGCGACTTCGGGGCCGTTCTTGAAGGAGGGAAGTTCCCTGCGGGTGCAATGTGTCAGCAAGTAAGTCACCCTCAAGTCGAGTATGCAGCCCCGGCGCTACACGCACCTGCGAAGCCATACGGAGTTGAAACCCGCGTTAGCGAGGGCTCCTCTACTTCCGCAGAGTCGGAGAACGCACCGTTTTCGCCCTCGCTGCGAGCGCCCTCCAGCAAGCTCCACCGCACCAACGCAACGCCATCAACCGGCGCCTCCGCTCCCTCAACCTCCGACATGCACCTCGTCGCCGAGTCCCCCCTCTCGCCAACGCTCGCGGCCCGCCGCCAAGACGTCCCGGCCCCCTCCTTCCTCGAGTCCAAAACCACCAGCGGTATCTGGTCACACATCCCGACGCCGCTTGCCGACCGCCCAACCCAGTACCGTCCCATGCCCATCATCGACTTCGAGTCGACTGCGAACGCGGCGGACAGGTCGTGGGCGGACGAGACCGAGGACGAGTTCCCGGTAGTGAGGGCGAAAGAGGTAGTTGGAGAGAAGAAAGAGGAATGGCGAAAGGTCGACCGAGCGAAGAAGGGGAAGGGGGTGAGGACAACAAAGACGGCGCCGCCGGTGAGGAGCGAGCGAGGAAGCGAGGGCGAGGCGAAGAGGAGGGTGACGTCGAGGGCGCGGCGCATCGCTGCACCAGCACCAAAGGAGAAGAGCCTGTCAAGGGGACCGAGTCAGTCGCGCTCGGAGTCTCCCGACCCCCTCGACCTCCTCTCCCCTCCCCAATAAATGAAAACACTCACAATCACCTCCTACAACATCAACCGCTCCAAAGAAAACCTCCTCCGCCTCCGCAAAACCCCCAACCTCACCACCACCGACATCCTCCTCATCCAAGAACCTCCACACCCACTCAAGCCCTTCGACGACCCCAACTGGCGACTCGTCACACCTCCACCGACCTTGCTACCCGATGGCGAACCCGCGCCTATTCGCAACCTCATCCTCCTCTCGACCCGCCTCGGTCCGGCCACTGCGACGCAAGTCGCGGTTGATTCGGGCGACGTCGTGGCAGTCAATGTTGAGCTGTTGGAGGGCAAGAAGATCTGCATCGTCAGCATGTACAACCCGTGCAATGAACGAGGGAAGGAGGTGAGATACTTACCCTACAACCACTCCGTCTCAACCATCCTCCCCCCGCTCCTCGACTCAACCCCCGCCTCCTCACTCGTCGTCGTCGCTGGTGACTTTAACCTATCGCACCCAGAATGGGACAAGTTGGCAGCCGACCCAGACGAAGCGGCGGAGGAAGCGGTGCGTACCTTCATCCAGCACAACCTCACGCACTATCTCCCGCCCAACACCATCACGCACCACCCCCACAACCCCGAGCATCGCAAGAAACCCCTCGACCTTGTCCTCGGCTCGCTGCGCGCAGTAGAACAAGTCGTCAGCTGCGGACTCGCCGAAGACCTCGAGTCCGGGTCCGACCACCGCCCCGTCCGACTTGTTCTTGCCCTCGAGACCACCACCTACTCCCCATCACCTCGCCGCGCCTTCCGCCGGACGGACCCTGACCTCCTCGAACGCGCCTTCCGGGATGCAATCGTCCACCTCCCGGCCTCCCTGCTTCTCACTGCCACTGACGTCGATCAGCGAGCAGACGAACTCACCAACGCACTCCAGATTGCCATCTCCACCGCCACGCCCTTTGCCCGCGCCCGAGCCGGCCGAATCGTCCCGTGGTGGGACAACGAGCTCGCCATGTCGAGCAGGGCGGCGAGACGCGTGGCGAATCGAGCGTTCAGGATTCGAGGCGTCATTGGCCGCAGAACCGAGGGAGAAGAGGCGTGGCGCGAGAAGCAGAGACGAAGGAACGAGGTGAAGGCGATGATGAGGAGGAAGAAGGAGGCGTGGGAAGAGAGGGAAATGGCGGCAGTAACGGAAGCGACGCTGTGGTCGACAGTCAAGAAACGCGTCAGCAAATCCGGCTCAGCTAACACCACGACCCCGCCGCTACGGAAGGGAGATGGGACATACGCGACCTCCGCCCTCGAGAAACTCGCCCTTCTCCGACCAATCCTCCTCCCCACCGTCTCTCCCAACTCTCCCAGCACACCCACACCCACGCTACCCGCCGCGAGCCATCAGAGCCGAATTCCGCCGCCCCGCAATCTTGACATCCCAACTTTGCGCCGGCCCGAACCGCAACCTGCGAAGGGGGGAGAAGGGAGGAGAGTCAGCGGAATGCAAGTAAGCCCCGAGTTTATTGCCTACCCCGCTACTCGAAAGGCAGACGACCGCCGCGCAAGCGAGCCAGAACGCACCTCCGCAGAAACGACCACGATGACGACGGCGACGACAACGGCGGCGACGAAGAGGGCAGCGAAGAAGGCGGCGACGAGGATGGCGGCGACGACAAAGACGATGACGACGAGAATGGCGACGACGAGGGCGGCGACGGCGAACGACGAAACGAAGGGAAGGGGAAAGGCGAAGATGACGGCGAGGCCGGGGACAGTTCCTGAAGGTGAGGAACGTCAGCAAGTACGTTCCCACCATTCGTATCGCAACCCTCAAGGGGCTACGCGCACGAGTATCGACGGAGTTGAAGCCCGCTTTCGCGAGGATCTCCCCAACTCCGCAGATGACGTTGGGAACGCACCTGTCGACCCGCCCACGCCATCCTTGCCCTGGCCGGAGCTGCATGAATGCGAAGTATCGTCAGCTATCCTGCAAGCCCGCCCCTTTGCCGCCTGTGGCCCCGACAACATCCCGAATCACGTCCTCCAGCTCCTCCTGCCACTCCTCCTCCCGCACCTCGTCCCCCTCTACCGCGCCTCGCTTGCCCTTGGCCATGTCCCCCAATCATGGCGCGATGCCTCCTGCGTCGTCCTCCGCAAGCCCAAGAAACCCGACTATCGAGACCCGAAGGCGTACCGGATGATCGCTTTCGAGCGCTGCGTGGCGAAAGGACTTGAGCGAGTTGTCGCCGCCCGACTGTTGCATCTCGCCGAGTCGTACGGACTGCTGCCGCGGTCGCACTTCGGCGGACGTCGTCGTCGCTCGGCGGAAGATGCGGTGGTCTGCGTCGTCGACGAGATCAAGGGTCAGTGGCGGAACGGCAACGCGGTTGTGGGCCTCGCCCTCGACGTCTCCAAAGCATTCCCGAGTGTTCAGACGGAACGACTCGCCACGAACCTTCGAACCCGCGGCCTGCCCGAACTCGCCTGCGCCTGGATCCGCTCCTTCCTGAGCGACCGGTCGTGCACCCTGCAGCTCGAAGGCATCGTCAGCAAGTCAATTGAATGGACGAGTGGACTCCCGCAAGGCTCACCGTTATCGCCCATCCTCTTCCTCACATACAACGCACCCCTACTCGACGCCTGCGAAACGTCGACGATTTGCGGATTCGGCTGTATTGACGACGTCAATGTTCTGGCGTGGGGAAAGACGGTAGACGAGGCAGTCAGCGCGATGAACGAGATCGTGCCGAGACTTGAGTCGTGGTCCGACTCGCA
The DNA here is from genome assembly GCF_000320785.1 of Rhodotorula toruloides NP11. Classification (NCBI taxonomy): domain Eukaryota; kingdom Fungi; phylum Basidiomycota; class Microbotryomycetes; order Sporidiobolales; family Sporidiobolaceae; genus Rhodotorula; species Rhodotorula toruloides. The sequence goes on from NW_015623009.1 coordinate 33,491, forward strand.
CTCGTCCGCCTTCGAACCGACCAAAACCGAGGCAACAATCTTCCTCCCTCCCGCCCGCCCAATCCCCTCTAAACCTTCCCGCGGCATCCTCCAAGGTCATCAGGTCCAATTCACCCCGTCCCTGACCATGCTGGGAACGAAGCTCGACTCACGATTATCCTTTCGAGACCACATCTCCGCCTGCGCCGCCCGCGCCACCACCTCGACGACTGCCATCTCCCTCCTCGCCCGCTCGAAAGCCGGCCTCGCGCCGAAATGGGCGCGGCAGCTGGTTGTGGCGTGCGTATGGCCGAGGCTGATGTGGGCTGCTGCCGCATGGTTTGTTGGCGGCGTCGCGTTGCCCTGGGGCTCTCGACCTGATGGAGAGGAGAGTAAGACGACGATTGCAAAGCTATACACGAATCGCTAACGAACCTGGTGGAGAGGAGAGTAAGACGACGATGAAGAAGAAGAGAGAGAGAGACCCGGAGAGTCCTCGGAGGTGAAGTCCGCGTATATAACGAGTGGAAACGAAGAGAGACTATCGAAGTGGGTATCAAACCATCACAGAGACGCTCCTAAGCGATCCACCGCGCAGACATATCCTTCTTCCGCCGCTCGACTCCTCCCCAACACTCCTCCTCAACGCGATCCCCAAACCTTGCCCTCCGGCCATCCGACGAGGCCAAGCTTTGTGCCGACCTTGCGGATACAACTTGCCGGGAGCGCCTTCGTAAGGTATCCGCGACGTTATCGGCGCCGGGAATCCAACGAAGGTCGACGAAACCCTTCTCGACCTGCTCGCGAACGTACTTGAGCTTGAGGTCGTGCTGCTTCCTCAATTCGATGTAAGTGGGAGAGAGGAGCGCATTGACGGCCGAGAGGTTGTCGTTGAAGAGGTGAAGGGGAGCGTCGTTGCCGATGGGGAGAGAGGAGATGACGGACGAAATCCATTCGAGTTCGCCGAGGGCGACCACGACCGCGTTGAGCTCAGCCTGGAACGTCGAAAGCTGAACCGAAGACTGGCGACGCGAGATCGTGAGAATGGTCGTCCCGTCGAGCTGCACGACGACACCGGTGGTGCTGCGGCGAGTCTCGACGTCTCCGCCGTGGTCCGCGTCGACGAAGGCAACGAGTCCCGAGCCGTCAGAGCGACTCAGGCCCATCTCGAGTGCGACATCGCGGGTGACGGAGAGGTACGCGAAGATGCGCTTGACGAGCTCCCAGTGCTTGGGGCCCGGGTTCGACGAGTAGCGACTCGCGACATCGACAGCATACTGGATATCGACGCGAGTGACAGCGATGAAGAGAAGCGAGCCGACGGCGGAAAGGTATTCGCTCGGCTTGATGGCTTCTCCATCCCACTCGACGTAGACGATACCAGGCTGGATCGGCATGTGCAACGGCTTGAGATCCTCAAAGCCGTGCTTCTTGAGCGCCCTCTCAATCTGCGACTTGACCGAAACACGAACAGAACCCGTCTGGGGGTCGTGCTTGACGTCGCGACCGAGGAAGGTCTTGCCGTCGACAGGTCCGCCGAAGGTAACGTCGAAATCCTCCTGCAACTCGCCAACGATGTCCTCGACAAGTGCCTTCTTCCCAGCAATGAGCCCGTCGTCGACGTAGACGACGAGGACGACGTAGTCGCCGCCGCGGCGCCCAATGTAAAGGGTAACGCCGTCGGAGAGCGAGACGAAGTCGAGCTGGTCAAGCTTGTCCTTCACTTTGAGGTGGAAGGCATGTCCCGACTGAGGGAGACCGTACGCCGCGCGCTTGAGCTGGTAGACATAGTCTTCGCGACCCGGAACTTCGAAGCCGGGTGGTTGCTTGACGAAGACGGTGTCGCCTCCCGTCGCGACCTGGGCACTGAGATAGGCCTTGGCGAAGTTGGTCACGTAGACGGGAAGCTTGAGGCGCGTGGCGAGGACGAAGAAGAGAGAAACGACGTCCCAGCGAGGAAGAGGGGTGAAGGTCGGACCGAACGAGCTGAGGAAGGGAATCGACTTGACGCCCTGAACGACGAGCCTCGACTTGAGCTGCGCCGTCTCGGCCTTGGGGTCGACGCGAGCGGTATGGTGCCAACGCGTCCCGAGAACCTTCATGCCAGGCTTGCGTTGGACGAGATCGCCAACGACGTCCTGCTGCTGGAAGCCGGTCCACTCCTCATTCATCCCTTCTTTCCACTCAGTAGAGTAGACCAAAGAGAGAGCCTCCTTCATCGAGGAAGGCTGCGAGGGGACCGGACGACCAGAGATTGAGAAGGTCTTCTTCGTCGCGAGAGCCGTCTGCGGAACGTTGAGGATCGCGAACTGGGTATCCTCGACCTCGCTCGGCTCGACAGCGACGTTGACGAGAGCGATGACGGCACCGGCCGGAATCTTGTCGTGGCCGAAGAAATGGTGCGTTGCCTGCTTGCGAATCCTCGAGCCGCGTCGCACCTCCTCCTGCTTCTCCTCCTCTGCCAGCCTGCCGCGGACCTCGCGGGCTCCGGGCTTAGGCGGCTGCGCCGGCTCCTCAGCGGGAGCAGGCTCCTCGATCTCCTCCTGCTGCTGCTCCTCGAACGGACGCATGCCAGCTCCTCCTTCCTCCGCGTCCTCCTCCTGCTCAACCCACGCGAGCTCCTCCTCATCATCGACATCCCTCGTCCGCGGGACGTAGTCTCCGGGAGCGAACGAGATGTTCCTCGACCAGATCATGCGGTTCGTCCCGCGGTCGTCTGCGGCCTGAACGCGGAAACCCTTGACGCCGCGATGCTGGCCGACGCCGAGAAAGATGCCCTTGTACGACTTGTCGTCGAAGGTGCCGGCGTTCGGGTCGTGAATCCAGATGTCCTGGCCGAGGATGGGAGTCTTGTTGTCGAAGAAGGGGTTGCGAGCGTGGTGGAGGAAGTGGTAGGGAGTCTCGCCGCCGTTAGGCGAGTAGGGGAGGTTGTTGATGATGAAGAGAGCGAAGAAGAAAACCTCGGCCCAATACTTCTTCGAGAGGTCGGCCTCGGAGAGAAGTGTCGTGACCTTCTCCTTGACGGTACGAACGGCGCGCTCCGAAAGTCCGTTCTGCTGAGGCGTGTAGGGAATCGAGAGACGATGCGTGATCCCTTCGCCGGCGAGGAACGACTGGAAGGCGCGAGAAGTGTACTCGGAGCCGTTGTCCGTCTGGAGGGTCGTCGACTGAGCGACCTCGACCTTGGACGACTCGAACTCAGCCTTCATGCGAAAGTAGATACGCTTGAAGGCGTCGAGCGCCTCGGTCTTGTCCTTGAGCGGTTCCCCGTCGATGTAACCCGACGCCTCGTCGCGGACTATAATGAAGTACTGAGGACCGCCGAACGAGGTGAAGGGGAACTTGCCGGCGAGGTCGGAGTGCAGGTGCTGAAGAGGAAGCGTAGCCTGACGCTCAATGATGGGAAACGGCGTCTTGGTCAACTTCCCAGTGCGGCACGGAGGGCACGACTTGGAGAAGAAGACATCGAGATCCGACGTCGTGAAGCCCTTGACCTCGCCGAGACAGAGAAGATCGCGCATCGCGGCCTTCGAAGGGTGCCCATAACGACGATGAGCGAGTTCGACGGCCTTGAGGCGCTCCTCCTGAGGAGTGGCGAGGAGGGCGAGGGTCGCGCTGACAATGTTGACCTCGGGGAGCGAGTACTTGCCCAACTTCCCATTGAGGACGACGTTGCCGTCAGACGAGACGACCTGGAACGCTCCACCGGGAGCGAACTCGAGCTTGTATCCGGCGTTGATAAACCTCGGCGCGGATATGAGGTTGAAGGACGAAGTAGGAACGTGGATGGCATCCTTGAGCTGAAGCTTGAAGCGACCCGAAGAGGTTTCGACTTCAATCTCCGCGGTACCGACACCGACTCCTTCAAGAGAAGGTCCCGAGGCGGTGACGATGGGAGTCGTCAACAGCCTGTACGAGGTGAAGTAGCGACGCTCAGCGACAATGTGTCGCGAGGCGCAGGTGTCGAGGTGCCAGTCGGTCGGAGCCTTCGAGCCGTCGAAATCGCCGTCGACTGAAGATGCGACGGTCGCGACGGCGAGGGTGACGACCTTGCCGTCCTTGTCCTTCTTGTCGTCCTTCTTTGACTTTTCCTTCTCCTTCTCCTTCCCCTTTCCCTTCGAACCGCTCTGGTTGAGACGGTTGTTCGGGTTGTCCGGGTTTTGCCAGCAGCGCTCGACCGAGTGACGAGGGTTCTCTTCTTGGCAGAACTTGCACTTCGGGCGTGGCTGCTGCTGCTGCTTCTTCCCGGACGACGACGACGACGAACCCTTCCCGACAGTGGCGGCGGCGGTCGAAGACGAAGAAGACGCCTTGCCGTTGCCGTTCAAGAGGAGACGTCCCGACGACGCTGCGGCGTTGGCGCGCCGGCGGTTGTACTCGGCTCGGACCTTGTCGAGGACCTCGCGAGGAGCGAAGGTCGACGAGTCGGCCTGGCGATAAACCGACGTCCATGCCTTCCACTCGGTGTCCGACGGAAGACCCTCGAGGATGAAGTCCGAATAGACGTAGTGGAGCGTGCTGTATTGGCTACGCTCCGCATCCGAGGCGGTATCCGGGATAGAGCGGACGAGAGGAAAGTCGATTTCGCGGGCGCGGGAGAGGATCTCTTCATGTTCGTCGAGGAAGGTGCCGACAGCCTCGAGGTTCTTGGCCTTCAGCGAGCGGATGGCGGCGAGGATGGACTGAATTGACTCTTTGTTGCCGAGGTCGAAGCGGGACGTGAGGTGAACCCAGATCTGGCGTGCGGTGAGGTCGAGAAGCTGTCCGGCGATGTTGTCGGGAAGCTTCGAGATCATGTAGTTGATTGCGCGCGCGCCTTCGAGGTCCCACGCCGCCTGCTCGGCAGCCGTTGCTGCACGCGCCGGCGCATCCGCATCCGCTGCTTGAGAAGGTCGAACCGAAGTCCCCGTAACGTGCTCGTAGACGTTCCCAGTCTTGAGCGCGCGCTCCATACGAAGCCTCCAACCCTTCCAGCCCGGTCCAGCCTCGTCGAGAGTCGAGACGTTCCTGAGGAAGAGGTAAACGCTCTGGTCGACGTTCGTAGTCATGTCGGACGAAGTCGAGACGACGGGTTCTGGCAAAGGAGAGGGCGAGGGTGATGGAGATGGAGATGTACAAGCGCGGCGAGGAGACTTGGGAGGTCGAGCCGGGGACGAGGACGGAGTCGACTGAATCTTGTCGTGGGGAGGAGGTGATTAAGTTGTCGAAGAACCGGCCGACGAAGCGCGGTCCGGAGGGCTGAACGCTCGAGCAGAACACTCCTAGGAACAACGCTGAGGGATCTGGGAATCAATCCAAGCAGATATGAGCGGTCCTTGTCGAGAGGAGGTCTGACTGCCAATCGACTGTTGGCGGCGTCGCGCTGCCCTGGGGCTCTCGACCTGGTGGAGAGGAGAGTAAGACGACAATTGCAAAGCTATACACGAATCGCTAACAAACCTGGTGGAGAGGAGAGTAAGACGACAATTGCAAAGCTATACACGAATCGCTAACAAACCTGGTGGAGAGGAGAGTAAGACGACAATTGCAAAGCTATACACGAATCGCTAACAAACCTGGTGGAGAGGAGAGTAAGACGACAATTGCAAAGCTATACACGAATCGCTAACAAACCTGGTGGAGAGGAGAGTAAGACGACGATGAAGAAGAAGAGAGAGAGAGACCCGGAGAGTCCTCGGAGGTGAAGTCCGCGTATATAACGAGTGGAAACGAAGAGAGACTATCGAAGTGGGTATCAAACCATCACAGAGACGCTCCTAAGCGATCCACCGCGCAGACATATCCTTCTTCCGCCGCTCGACTCCTCCCCAACACTCCTCCTCAACGCGATCCCCAAACCTTGCCCTCCGGCCATCCGACGAGGCCAAGCTTTGTGCCGACCTCGCGGATACGACGTGCCGGGAGCGCCTTCGTAAGGATATCCGCAACGTTATCGGCGCCGGGAATCCAACGAAGGTCGACGAAACCCTTCTCGACCTGCTCGCGCACTCCTCCCCAACATGGTTCGATCCTGCGAAGGGGAAAGACAAAACAAAGGAGTTAGTACGCGTCCACAAGACAGCAGCGATGGCGGTAACAGGCGGATTCTGCTCAGCAGCGGGAGAAGCCCTCGAGGTCGAGGCCGGGCTCCTGCCCATCCACCTCCAACTCCAAAATCACCTTTTCCGACTCGCCCTCTGCGCTCTCTCCGCCCCGCCCTCGCACCCGCTCCAGGTCCGCACCACCGCAGCCCGCCGTCGTCCCGGAACTGCCGCACACCGCTCACCGCTCAACCTAGCCCTCACCAACCCACTCCTCCCGCCCGACCTCGTCGTCGAGACAATCCACCCCGACCCGACCCCTCCTTGGTCGCCCAACCCCGCTCCCGCGGTCGAAGTCGCGCAAGGAAAGGAAATTGGGACGCACGAGCATGAAGAGACCGTTCGCGACCTTCCGCTCGGCTCCCTCCTCGTGTACACCGACAGGTCGATGGGCGAGTCTGGTGTGGTTGGAGCGGGCGTCGCTGCGAAGCTGTGGGACGGAGGCAAGGTCGTCCTGGCAGAGAAGGCGGAGGTCGAGGTCGAGCTGTGGCAGAGGGAGAGGAAGGGGATGGGTCAGTGACAAACGGTCTATACCGGCGAAGTCGAGGGCCTGCGGATGGCACTGTCCTTCCTACTTGCCACCCAGACCGCTGACACACCTCTACCCGTCCTCGTCTCGCTCGACAACACCTCCGCCCTCACCCACTCAACCGACCCGACCCCGTCATCTTGCCAGCACCTCCGCCTAGCGATCCGGCAGGCGTTCGAGGAACTCAAA
>NW_015623010.1:0-707 GCF_000320785.1 Rhodotorula toruloides NP11
GAGAACAAAAGAGAGAGAAGAAGGGGGGAAAAAAAGAGAAAAAAAAAAAAAAAAACTTAGCGTCTCCTGGTCTTGATCCAGGGACCTTCGGGTGTCTTATTGGTATGAGCCCGACGCGCTACCGACTGCGCTAAGACGCTCACAGGATGAGGCTGACTGTGCCAGCCGTGCATATACATACACGTTGACAAGTTGTGCGGAAGTTGCGCTGAAGCTGGCTTCATCAGGACCCGGCAGTGCCCTCGGATGCCTGGACATCAGGCAAGGGCTGAACTCGAGTTGGCACCTCCTATGTGGTGGGTGTTTCAGGCCTCTGGAAAGACCTTGCAGTCAGCATTGATGCAGCACCAGGCATATGTAATGACGCGACCGATAGGCTGTGTGTGATGCCTGTTGCTGCTGGAGGGATGCTGGATGATGTATTTGACATGCTAAGAACACTGAGGGCATGCACAGTCAGGCTTGAAGATCAATTTCCATGCAGGGAGGGTGCACAGTCTGCCGGCTCAGGCGAGCTGCAGGGGATGACATGGGCAGTCGAACCCTGGTGGGGACTGAGTGGACAGAGTGAGCAGGACAGAGTCTGTACCCCTTCCTGCCAGGAAGATGATTCAGCAGGAGCAAGTCTGCGCGTTCAGTGCGAGTGCATTTATGTACGCCGTACAAGTGGAAGGGCGACAACTTGTCGCTCAACACTGGCTCGACGA
>NW_015623010.1:2185-9946 GCF_000320785.1 Rhodotorula toruloides NP11
GGATAGAGCAGGGTTGCCTGCCACCTTGTGAGCCCTTTGTGGTCCCTGGGCAAGCGCAAGGGCAACAGTGAAGAGCTCACATCTGAGGATTGAACGTCGCCATGCCCTGTCCCAGTGCGCGCATTGCCTGCTTGTACGCGCTCCACAGTGCTCAGGTGCTGGCGGGTAGCTGAGCATCCAAATCAAGTCCAAGTGAGCAGTTCTCGCCGATTTTGGTGAGGCAAGCTGGCTGGCCAAAGAGCTCCTCACTTGCCCTCCTCCTCCTTGCTCCACTCATCATCTGATACCTGTGAAAGTTCTGTCATATTTGGCACTGAACACTAAACAATACTGGAGGCGCAGCTTGCATTCTCTCTGCCACTCCTGTTTGTGTACTGCTTGTGCCGCCAGATCTGCGCCTTGATATCCAATGATTGAACACAATGTGCTGCTCAAAGATGAGTCATTCATCAAGTGTCACTCCGAGCATCCCAAGCGCTGACAAATACTCAAGTTCCTTGCCGCAGAGCACTATCTTCGGGTTGTCATGTGAGCGTTCTCGTGCGGGCGAGAAACACATGACAAGGGTCTTGGACAGCTCGAAAAGGCTGTGGCACGTTGCTGACCATTCCTCAAGACCGGGGACGATCTGCTGAGCTGCGCTGACCGCCTCCTGAATGTACCTTCCCCAGGCCAGGTCGTTCAAGTCATCCACCCAGCCAAACGCCGTCGAAGTCGGCGTCTCGCACGCCTCAAGTGCGCCGGCGTTGTAGAGGAGGAACAGGATCGGGCTGAGCGGTGAACCTTGCGGTAAGCCGCTCCTCCAGTCGACGGGTTCGCTGCTGACGCCTTCCAAACGCAGTGTGCACGTCCGGTCCGACATGAAGGACTCAGTCCACCGGCGGAGCAAGCGCGGTAAGCCCTTCTCCTCCATCTCCCGCACAAGCACTTCAGTCCGAACCGACGGGAATGCCTTGGCGACGTGGAGTGGATAGGAGAGTGGATAGGATAGGATAGGATACATTCCGAGTTTAGAGTCGTTCAGGCCTGGAAAGACCCATGTCGACTTGGGGCCACCTACGAGGGCGAGCCGCCAGGCGCACGTGAGCTACGAGAGGGAGAGGAGCATACAACTGTGGGAAGCGATAGGAAGCCAGAATAAAACGAAGCAGAGGTCGGAAGAAGCGAGGAGAAAAGATCTTGTCCATCTTGAGGTTCGACAAGCCGATTTCGCGCCGGAGCTGCTGGCGCTTGTCCGAGTAGAGCGAGCATTCGAGGATGTAGTGCTGGCGGGTGTCCACCGCCTTGCCGCACTCGCAGAGTCCCGTCCCAAGCCCCATCCTCGCCTTCGATGAACCCAAGTCGTTGAAGTCGAGGCGGAGCCGGGCAAGGATGGTCGAGTGAACCCTGTCGAGCGAGTGTAGGGCACGGACAAAGGGTGGTCCGGGTGGACGAGCGTCGACAGTGCGAAGACCGGCGCCTGGCAATGAGGAGAGGGTCCATTGACGGGTCCATTCCGCGAGCAGGGTGGTGCGGTGAGCCTGCTTGAGCGATGATAGCAATTTCGGCAGCATGGTGCCTCCTTTGACAAGCTCATCGGGGCCCGCAAGCGTTGACAAGTCGAGACGACCGAGGCGAGCGACTTCGCGCTGGAGGCGGGTCGCCCGCTCCTCCTCGTCCTCCTCCCACCCGCTCTCGTCCGCTGACAATGAGCTGCTGCTGCTCTGGTCTGGCTTCAACAGCTTAGGACCGCGCCTGCGCCGACCACGACCGTCCGCACGCCCTCCCTTCGACTTCCCCACCTTGTCATTGCCAACTCCCGCCGCCCTCTTCGCTTCTTCGTCTGCCATCTCATTCCCTGGCACCGCCAGATGGCCAGCAAGCCACTGCAGGGTGAGTCGAGCATATGGGTGGTTGTGCTTGAGCACCAGGGCGAGCGCGCGCAGGGCAAGTCGGGCGGATTGGCCGGTGGTGGGGAATGTGTTGAAGGGCGAGCGGACAACTGACTGATTGTTGATGAAGAGGGTAGTCAGTGGAGCTGCTGAGGGACTGGAGGATGCCGTCGAGTGCCAGGCAGGCGCCCTCGAGCTCCGCTGCGTACACCGACTGGTACTGACCCAACGCCCTTGCCTTCTTCCCCCACAGCCCTTCCTCTCTTGCGCCGAATCGTACGACTGCCAACGCACCAGCTCAACTCTCAAGCAGCGAGCCGTCCGAATAGGCCGCCATCCCGCCCGCGTTGTCGAGCGCGCGAACCTCTCGAGTGTGGGACTCGACCGACGCCTCCTTCGACACGTCAACAACGAGCCGGCAGCGCGGCGGGCTCGCCCACGGCGCGAGAGGTGAGTAGGCAATCGGTTCAACTCAGGTGCGGGGCTGGAGGAGCGCTGGGAACGAGTGAAGCGGGAGGTGGATTGGCGACGGGTGTTTGGCGGGCATCGCAGGTCGGGCGAGGCGGAATCGTGCATGTAAGGCCGAGTCTGACGGGCTCGAGGCGAGGCGGAGGGCGAGTCGCAGGACTTGGTGGGTGAGGCACAGATCGAGCGGGAGGAGGTTTGCTTCGACCTCGAGGGCGGCGAGTGAGGTGTCACGTACTTCGCCTTCAACCCGCCGCGACTCTTCGCCAGTAGCCCGACGCCCACCATCACCTTCGATGCCTTTGCGGCGCACGAGGCGACGTGCTGCTTGAAGGTGAGCCTCTCGTCGATTGTCACACCAAGCATCCCAAGTGCCGAGGAGTACTCGAGTTCCTTGCCGCAGAGCACAACTTTCGGGTCGTCGGCTGAGCGGTCTTGGGCAGGCAAAAAGCGCGTGACAAAGGTCTTCGAGGGCTCGAACAGGCTTTGGTGCGTGGCCAACCATTCCTCGAGGCCGGGGACAATCCGCTGGGCTGCGCTGACCGCCTCCTCGACGTTTCTCCCCCAGGCGAGGACATTTAAGTCGTCCACCCATCCGAACAATGTCGACGTCGTCGTCTTGCACGCTGCCAGTGCGCCGGAGTTGTAGAGGAGGAAGAGGATTGGACTTAGCGGTGAGCCTTGCGGCAGGCCGCTCCTCCACTCAACGGGTTCGCTGCTGACGCCTTCCAAACGCAGTGTGCACGTCCGGTTCGACATGGAGGACTCGGTCCACCGGGGGAGCAAGCGCGGTAAGCCCTTCTCCTCCATCTCCCGCACAAGGACCTCCATCCGAACCGACGGAAACACCTTCGCGACGTCGGGCGCGATGCCGAGGACAACGTTACCGTTCCGCCACTGACGTCTGATCTCGTCCACGCAGCAGACTACCGCGTCCTCGGCGGACCGGCCAGTTCGGGCCCCGAAGTGGATGGGCGGGATGAGCTGGAGCGAGTCCGCGAGGTGCGTGATACACCTTGCTACGATTGACTCGAGGAGCTTGCTGATGCAGCGCTCGAAACAGATGAGCCGGTACGACTTGGTGAGTGAGTAGTCATCCTTCTTCGGTTTCCTCAAGACAACGCCGGTTGCATCGCGCCAACTCGCCGGAAGGTGACCAAGGCGGAGTGAGGCGGCAAGTAGCGGGACGAGGCGGGATTTGAGGGCTGGCCAGGCGGACTGGATGACAAAGTTGGGGACTCCGTCGGGACCTGCGGCAGCGAACGGACGGGCGTTACGCAGCACTGACTCCACCTTGTGCTCTTGCAGTGCCGGCCAGTTGTGACGCAAGTCGTCCTTGAGCGAGAAGGGGACAAGACGAGAAGGAAGGCGGGAAACGGAGCGTAGGAGAAGACCGCCCGGCACCACCACCACCCCAAACCCTCCGCTCTGAACCCTCTCTCTCTCTCTCTCGCCCGATCCAACCTCGACCTGGCCCGCTTCTAGTCCGGCAAGCCCCCTACACCACACTCTACCACACGACCCACCAAAACCGCGCCCTGACTGCCGTCGCCGTCGTCGCCGCCGTCGGAGAAGGACAAGATCAAGTCTGGCATATCTCGATGGTTTCTCGGTATTTCGGCTTCGTTCTTCGTTTCCCTAGCCCCTGACACCCCGTTCTACTAGCTCACCGCACCGCGCCCCTCCACCATCACTCTTACCCTTTCTTTCGCACTTTCTCACACTCACACCTACTTTGCCGCTCCATTCTGCTCACCTGTTGTCTCTCCACCCTTTATCGCCTCTCCACTTCAGTAGATACCCCTTCTATGTCGTTGTGCGCTGTGGTGACCAGACTTCACCGGTCTACATGGGCTCAGCCCGATATGACTTGTAATCAGGAACTCTCTCTCTCTCTCTCCCTTGTTGCCTTGGTCGCCGTCGTCGGGCGTGGTGTCGCGCGTCGCGGCGTCTTCTGCGGAGGTGCGTCTATGCTCACTCGCGTGGCATTCGTCTGACGGACTCGTAGCGGGTAGGACAGTAAACTGGTGACCTACTTGTACTCCGCTGACGGTCCTCCCATTCCCCTTTCATGCAGGCTGCTCGACATCTGCGGCGCCTTCGGCCTCTGGCGCCTCGACGACCGGTAGCAGGACGGGCTGGAGGAGGGCGAGCTTGTCAATGGGTGACGTTGCGTATGTCCCGTCGTCCCTCTTGAGCGGCAGAGTTGATGCAGCCGCTGATCCTCTATCCCCCAGCTTCTCCTTCACCACCTTCCACAGCGTCCCCTCATTCACCTCTTCGACTTCCGCCCTTTCCGCCCGCCTCTTCTCTCGCCTGATCATCGCCTTCGCTCGGTTTGTCGCCACCTTCGCCGCTCGCACTGCCGCTTCCACCACATCTCCCTCATTGCCTCTCGCCTTCACCCGATATGCCCGAGTTTGCACTCGTCGCACTTCATCAACTGCGCCCGCCACTTCAGCGCTCCACCATCGATGGGCAAAGCGTGAGCGCGACGGCTTCGCGAGTGGGACGGCTACCGAGACGGTCTCGCGGAGCATCAAGTCAAGTGTTGCCGCTTCGGTGTCTAGATCGGCTGGCGTGAGAAGGGTCGCAGGCGTCGCGACAGACGCGGCGAGTTTGGCGCAGGCGCGGAGGATGGTTGCTGGGTCGGCTTTGCGGAAGAGGCGGCGGGGGTAGGCCGGCGGGCGGTCTGCTCGTTCGACGGCAAGGACGGTGCGTATCGGGCGGTGGTCCGATCCGTACTCGAGCGCCTCGTCGATGACTGAGCTGACGAGTCTCTCCTCCGCACGCAGGTTCCCCAGCACCAGGTCGAGCACCCAACTTGACCTCGACAACGACCAAGTCGACTTGCTCGCCTCGTGGAAGTGGACGAGTCCGGCGTCCTCGAAGGTGAGTCGCGCCTCTTCAGCCTCGTCGTCGGCTTCAAGGACAGACGGATCCCAGGCGGGGTGATGTAGGTTGAAGTTGCCAGCAATGACAAGGGTGTTCTGAGACGGCGAGGAGGCGAGGATGGCAGGGAGGACATCTCGCTCTGAGCGTTTTGGCGGGGAGCGACCGCCTGCGCACGGGTTGTACACACCAACGACTCGTACTGACTCGTGTTCGTTGACTCGCAGATCGACACCGACAACATCTCTCGACGCAACGGGGAGTTGCGAGAAGGCGGAGGGTGGGAAGCGGGGAGAGACGAGCGCGGCGGATCCAGGGTGAGTTGGCTCGTCCGTTGTGTACGTGACGGGCGGAGGGAGGACGAGGGACCAACCGCGCGGCAAGGGATGGAGGGAGCGGGGCACTTCTTGGAGGAGGAGAACGTCGACTTGCCAAAGTGCGGGCGAGTTGACGAGTTGCGATCAGACGTCTGGGCTACAGTGGATGTTGTAGGTGACGATGACAAATGAGCGGAGGCTCGTCTTTGTCGTCCTCCTCACTTGCGAAGGCGGCGGCGGCGGGTTGGGGCGGAGGAGCAGCTCGTCCTCGGATGATGAGACGACGCTGCAAACGCGCAGGGCACACCTGGCTGGAGGGATAGAAGGAGTGCTGACCGCTCCTTCGGTCTGCAACAGGTTCTTCTCCCTCAGCACCTGCCTCCTCGACTCCCTTCCCCTCGGCGCTTCCTGCCTCTTCTCCTCCTTTGCCTCGTTCCTCTTCTCTTCCCTCTTCTTATTGTCCTTCTCGTTCCCGCATCCCGCGCCTGTCTCCTCTGCTGCACCCGTCGCTGTCGACTCCCCCTCCTCCTCCGACTCGCTCCTCCCCTCTTGTTCAAACGCCTCCTCCTCCGTGTCCACCGACCAGTCCGCCACCGGCTCGGTCGCAGGTCTTCGACTGTCGGTGTTGGCGAGCGAGGGAGCGGGATCAGGGACGCGCGAGATGGCGTTCCGAGGAATGCGGACGGTCCTTCGCCTGACGACTCGTCGACCATCATCCGCGACAAGTTGCTCGGCTCGCTTCCGCTTCCGCTCGCTGTCGTGCCGAGATATCCTGTCAACATTGTTCCGTGCGGTCCCGCGGAGCGAGGCGGCGTCTGCGGCGGCGACTTGATTGTCGGGTCGGGTCGGGCGAAGGGAGGGGAGCGGCGGAATTGTGAGCTGGGGTGGATGTGCGGGTGTCGGGAGCGAGGGGTGCGTTCGTCTTGTTTGACCGCTTGCTTGCTTCCGCTCTCCTTTTCGCGACCAAATTGGGCCTCTCCAACTCTGCCCACACTCCCGGCCTGAGCTGGCGGACCGCCTTACGTAGGATTGCGCTGATGTCCTCCGCATTGCACAGCTCCACCAACCACAATCCGTACGACTTGTCTGCACGCCGCGCCAACCATCTGGCCCCAGCCACCTTTCCCTCACCGCCAACCCACTCTTCCACCTTCTCTCGCACTTCGACCTCGTCCGCGTCGACCGGTACCCAATGTGCGACCAACGACGTCGCCTCAACCGGCATCTTCACCACAATTTCGGCCGAGTAGGCGGAGAGAGCGCGGCGGAGGAGGTCGGCAGCCGAAGGTCCACGGGTGACGAGTCGTACGTCTCCTCTCTCCATGTGTTGGGCGTAGACGAGGGTCGAGGGGTCGGGGGATGAGCTGACCATCATCTTGCAAACGCAGGGCAGGATCCGGTGCTCAGGGAGGGCGCGGAGGAAGTGCGTCTCGGGGAGGTTGGCGGTGCCGGCGATGAGGGAGGTGCGGGGCGCGGGTTTCGTGGGCGCGGGGACGCGTCGGGCTGCAGCGGGGACCGAGGGAGCTGCTGGGCGGGCCGGGACAGCAGCAGCAGCTGCGTAGGATTGTACGGCGGGCGCCAGCGGGGGAGGAGGGTCCAAGACGTTGCTTTGGAGCGCTGCAAAGCGGTTCTTTGACTCCCAGGCGTCCATGCGGGTGTGGAGAGATTGTACAACGTCTGTAAGCTTCTGCACGTTGCTAGAAAGCGCTACGAGAGGACCACTGACCGCCACCCCTTCCGAGGGTGGGGAGTCAAGTGGGTCACACGGCTTGTTGAGGGCGTTTGGCGGGTTGTTGAGCGGCATGCTGGCAGCCGTGTGACTCAACTTGCCCCCCATACTGTTGCTTCCCCCCTCAACCACCTGCGGATGCGAGTCTGGCGAGGAGGGTGGGAACGGGGAGGTGGGGGTCGCGTTGGATCTCAGCGAAAAGGGCGTCTGGCGAGTCGCAGCTGCAGGTACGGCGAGCTGGAAGGGCTTGGATGGTGTCGCTTTGCCGGCGTCGCGCTTGAGCTTGAGGAAAGCGAGTACTCGCTTGATGTCGCCTCGGGCCCGAGAGTTCATGTCCGGGCCTATCGTACCCTCCAGCAACGCCTTGCGGGCGCGCTGGAGGTGACTGATAGCCTCAGACGTACAGCTAGAGGGCTGTAGCATGCAGCAAAAGTCCCAGCAGCGGTTGTCAGCGTGGCCCGCAGAAGGAGGCGGAAAGGGAGGGGAA
>NW_015623011.1:0-9385 GCF_000320785.1 Rhodotorula toruloides NP11
CCAATGTACCACTACTATAGCCTCCCCGCATCAGTAGCTACCCCATCCAACATGTTATGCGCTGTGGCAGTTTGTCCCTGCCGGTCTACATGGGCTTAGCCCCGATATGACTTGAAACAGGAACTTCTCTCTCTCTCTCCGCGCACTCTCAGCCACTCCCTCGCACCCGCTCCACCACCGCACTGCCCGTGCCCGCACCAACGCGACCAGCCGCCATCCCTCACCGCTCGACCGCGCCCTCGCATTCCTG
This sequence comes from Rhodotorula toruloides NP11, assembly GCF_000320785.1. Lineage (NCBI taxonomy): Eukaryota > Fungi > Basidiomycota > Microbotryomycetes > Sporidiobolales > Sporidiobolaceae > Rhodotorula > Rhodotorula toruloides. The sequence goes on from NW_015623011.1 coordinate 251, forward strand.
CTCCTCACCCGCACGCGCACTGAGGCCATCCACCCCGACCCAACCTCGCCATGGTCGCCGAACCCCGGGCCTCCCGTTGAACTCGCCCGCGGAAAGGAGCTCGGCACGTACGAGCACGCCCGAGTCGTCAAGTCCCTCCCCATCGGCGCCCTGCTCGTCTACTCCGACGGGTCCATGGGCAAATCAGGCGTTGTCGGCGCAGGGATCGCAGGGCAACAGTGGCACGGAAGGTCGAAGGTCGTGAGAGAGAGAGAGAAGTTCCTTTTTTTCAAGTCATATCGGGGCTAAGCCCACGTAGACCGGCAGGGACTGGCTGCCACAGCGCATAACATGTTGAGTGGGGTATCTACTGATGTGGATAGGCGGTAGGAAGTGGAGAAATAGGTGAGTGAGTACATTGGAGCGGACAAGTAAGAGAGAGAGCGAGAAGGTGCGAGAGAATGGGGAGAAGTGAAGATGAGGGGGTGCGGTGTGATGAACTGATAGAAGAGAGTATGTGGGGTAGGAGGAACGAAGAACGAAGCCAAACCGTTGAGAAACCATCGAGATAATGCCATTTTCGATCTTGACCTTCCTGGACCGCAACGACGACGACGACGACGGTGGGGATGGGTGTGGGCGGGTCGTGTGGTGTGCAGAGGTGTAGGGTGCTTGTCGAGCTCGGGGCGAGGCAAATCGAGGGGGTTTGGGCAAGTGAGAGCTGAAAAGGAGGTTGAGCGGGAGAGGGTCGGAGTGGTTGTGGGCCCTGAGGTGTCCTCCTACGTTCCGCTGATGCCAGACCTCTTCCTCATGTCCTTATCCCGCTCCTCGTCCCGTACCGGCTCCATCAAACGTGTGAAGCGGCCCGTAGCCGCGATGAAGTCGAGGAGAGGTGCGCGAAAGTCGGCGTTGCCGAGGAGAAGGCCGACTGTGGGGGTTTGTCGGAGGCGTACGTGTTTGTATAACGCGTGTCGAGCTTGCTCGTACAGCGGGCAAGAGATCAGGAAGTTAGGGCGAAGGTCGTGTTGGAGGAAGGCGAAGAAGTCGAAGTCGAGGAGTGGGAGACGAGGAGCAAAGGATTGGGTCAGCATCAGACTGTCTACGCGGGCGAGCTGCAGGGCATCCTCCTAGCACTCCAAGAGAGAGAGAGAGATAGAGAGATTCTTGTTTCAAGTCATATCGGGGCTAAGCCCATGTAGACCGGCAGAGTCTGGCTGCCACAGCGCATAACATGTTGGATGGGGTATCTACTGATGTGGGGAGGCTATAGTAGTGGTGCAGAGGCAGAGAGAGCAGAGGTAGAGCGGAAAAGTAGGAGCGTGAGCGAAGAAGTGCGATAGAACGAAGGGGAGTGCACTCCAAGCCATCCAGCACACCGCTGACCCTCCTTCGCATGTCCTTCTGTCCGTCGACAACACCTCGGCGCTCACCCACTCGACCGACCCCGCGCCATCATCCGGCCAACACCTTCGCCTCGCGATCCGGGAGACTCTCGAAGAGCTGCAACGCACCTGTGTGAGCCAGGTCATCCTCTCCTGGTCCCCTGGCCACGTCGGGATCGTGGGGAACGAAGCGGCGGACCTGGCGGCGAAGGAGGCGGTGCGCAGGGCGGAGTCAGCGACGCGCGAGCGGGAGCAGCGGAAGGAGCGCAAGGCGCACCTGAAGGGCCGCTTGGTGTTTATACCGGACATGGCGGAGCTATCCAGCGGATCAGAGGATGAGGGCAGCGAGTGGGAGGAGGGAGGGCGAGGGGGCCGGTCAACCCGCCATCTCGCCAAGTTGTCCCGCCCCGCACAGCTCAGCGACGACAACCCGCTCGAACTCGGCTCGGAGGCTCAGCTACCCGCTAGCACGTCTGCGCTATGGACGGCACACAAGCAGGCGACGCGCGTGCGGTGGGATGAGGAATGGCGCCGCTCCACCGTCGACCGCCAACTCTTCGCCGCCTCTCAGCTCGCCTCGCGCTCGTACAGATACTACGACGGGCTCCATCGTTGCCAAGCAACCCTACTCTGCCGCCTCTGCACCGGCGCGTCCTCTCTCAACGCCTACCGCGCCAAGTTCGACCCGGCATGCGACCCTCTCTGCGGATGCGGCGAGGAGGAAGAGCGGGAACACCTGCTTCTCACATGCCCGCTCTACAACGACGCCCGCCACTCACTCTTCCAACACCTACGACTCCGCAAACTCCCCACCGCCGGCCAGCTCCTCGGCAACCCCTCTTACCGCGACGCCATCCTCTACTTTCTTGACCGCACCGGCCGTTTCCCGCGTCTCTCGAGGTCGCCTGAGGCGGAGAAGAAGGACAAGGAGTGAAGGCTGGGAGGAGACGCGAGGGGAGCACGCAAGCGACCCACGAGCTTCAGCCCTCCACCTCCTCCACTCCATCATCTCACCTCCCTCGCCCAAAACCCCGCCAAATCGCCTCCAACGCCCGCACTGCCTTCCCAGCACCCTAACTGCCCCCACGACAACATCTCGAACCGCCACGGCTTCGCCGGATCCCGTCGCCGCGGCTCTTCCAGATCAAGACCAAGAACCCTCGTTTCTCGCTCATTCCGCGACCTTTTTGCTTCGTTTCAGTTTCTCCTGACACAACGCACATCCCTCTACCTGTCTAGTTGCCTCGGTTTGCCCCGCGCTCAATCGTCCTCGTTCTATCTCATTTCTTGACCTTCTCTTCCTCTTACTCACCTCTGACGCGTCATCCGCCCTATCTGTCCACTTCATTGACTCCCACCCATCAGTAGATACCCCATCCATCACGTTATGTGCTGTGGCAGCCAGCCTCTGCCGGTCTTCATGGGCTTAGACCCGATCTGACTTGAAACAAGAATATCTCTCTCTCTCTCTTCGACTCCTGCCTTCGCAAGGCCGCGGAGCTCGCGCCGGATTGTCCGGGCGGATCTGCCAAGCCAATTGAGCACCAGCAGCTGCCTCGGAGGTAGCATCGAAGGGTGACGACTTGCCGATGTGAGCTGTGCAAACACACAGCAATTAACCTCATGTAGAGTTAGGCTTGTTTAACAAGGTGGCTTGTTGCATAAAATTGCAAAACAGCAAATTATACACCACGTGGAGTTAGGTTGCTTATCAAGTGGGGGACCGGGGCTGCCGCGACTTCCGCGAACGAGCAGTTGCCGGCTTCGACATCGTCATTGAGCAGTCGGGGAGGCGTGGTAGGCGGGGTCGGCGGCGTCGCAGTGGCGGCACTCAGGGAGGCTTTAAGGGTGTCAATGTCGGTTCAGAGGGGTCAAATGGCACTCTGGATGCGCTTGTCGACCTGCTTGAGTGTCAGGACGGGCAGGAGGGCCGGGGTAGTTGTGTCGCTACACGTTGGTTTTGAGGTGGTCGTGCTGTAGATTGAGGCGGTCTTGGTGGGTGCGGCAGAACGCGTAGTAGCAGCAGGTTGAGGCGTGGTTGGAGCAGCGGATGCTAACAACTCATATTTGTCGTGCAGGACCTTTGCCGCCTTCAGCAAGGTGGGGCAGCCGAATCCTTTGCCCTCCGGCTCGCTCAGAGCGGCTTGGAGGGTGCGGATCTGGGTGCCCACCCGCTTCAGAGCAGCTTGGGTGGGGCCAGCCAGTGGCAGTATCGCGGAGGTGTGCGGTTGAAGTCCCCTGCGTCCGCAAGTGACGAGTTGTAGGTCGCCTCTCTCCATGCAACAGGCGTAGATGAGGGTCGAGGGGTCAAGGGACGAGCTGACCATCATCTTGCGCATGCAGGGGAGGATCCAGTGCTCGTGAAGGACGCGGAGGAAGTGCATCTCGGGAGGTCGGTGGTGCCGGCGATGCAGTTTCGCCTCTTCCCGGTCGCTCTTCTTGTGCTCTGATCTGCTTGACAAGCCCACCATGGCTGCCACACGGACCTTGCAGCCCTTCAGGTGCGATTGCAGCTCCACCTACTTCTCCTGCACTTTCACTGACCCCTCCTCCCGCGCACCTCCCCCCTTTTGCCTTGACGTCTGCTGCACTGACCTTGATGGTATTGCCAAGGCAACAGAGAGCTGCAGCTGCAGCAGAGGCACCATCATGACCTTGAGAGGCCGGTGTAACGCCAAAGCACGCTAAAAAGTGCAGAACCAATCAGTCAGACATATTAATTGATCAAGAGATTGGATACCTATGTTTAGCCTTACAGCTCTGCGTAGTTGATTGCCGCCAACATTTCAAGGACATAGCCACGAGGAAGGAAGGGCTGACGCAGCTGTAATCCTTGAGATTTGGTCATTTGGAAGAGGGGAGTGTAGAGAAGCTGGCCAATGGCTGTGATGACTTTATAGCTGTGTCTGCTAGACAGCAGCAGCTTGAGTGTATTGCAAGCCTTCTCAAATGGCAGGTGAGGAAGGTGATTGGACTGTGTGGCGCAAGCTAGAGAACTATGGCATGGTGTTGGGGAGGAGTTGAGCGGCAGAAGAAGGATAAGTCTTCGCGGTGGATTGCTTAGGAGCCTCTCTGTGACGGTTTGATACCCACTTCGATAGTCTCTCTTTGTTTCCACTTGTTGTATGCGCGGACTTCGTCTCCGAGGACTCTTCAAGCCTCCGGCCAGTCACAAGCTTGCTCACTGTCACAGATCTGTTCGTCATGCATCCCACCTGTCAACTTGTTATCCCTCACTCTGCTTTGTTGCTTCTGTCTGCTCTACACTGCTGGAAGTTAAGCCAATTTATCTCTATTTCTACCCATGCGGCTGGCACGAGACAAGCAAAAATAAGCTTGTGCAGACGCTTGGCTGCAACAAAAGAAAGAGCTGCTCAGTGGCGGGATCGAACCGCCGACATCGGACTAAACACAGAAGTATTAGGTCCGCATCATAACCAACTAGATCAACCGAGCTTGTCGAGGTGGGTCACAAAATGCGTTTACAACCCTACAGTGGACCGGGGTCGACCGGCTGCCAGCAAGGAGCGCCACTGCTCAGGAATTGGTCTGCTCCTTGCCCTCCACCCGCTCAGGAGCCGAAAAGCCACATTCCGATTTTTGACTTGATCTGCGAGCTAGTGAGGCATGTCAGAAGCGCCCGGAGCAAAAAGCTAGGCGTGACTGGGGATCGAACCCAGGTTAGTCGGAAACGAATGCGTCAGAACCGACTGTACTAACCACTATACTATCTCGCCTGTTATTGCGGGCGGAGGGCTGCAACGAAGGCTATGGCAGCAGCGGGAGCGGCTTCGAGCGGGGGAACGATCAGGCTTCAGGGAGCAAGAGCGGCTACTCGGGATTCGGCTCACACAAGCGACGCAGGGAGGACGAAGACAGGGTGCCATCCGACTCCGAGGCGGCCAAGTCAGGTCGCACGAAGAAGCTGGAGCGTACCACCGAAGCCCTCCTCAAGCGGCTGAGGCAGGAGTGCGAGGGCGCCGAAGGCGAGCTGGCCGTCCACGAGCAAGCCGTCAAGTCCGCCGAGTCTCGCCTCGATGCACTCTCCCGCGACAGGTGGGCACAGTACCTAGCTGCCTATGCAGCCGATCGCGAGGTGGACAGCGCCAGCACGGTCCTTGCGACAGCTCGTGCACGCCTCTCCACGGTCCAACGCCGCATCGAACTCGAGCGCGTCATTCGCGAGAACAACTACAAGAATCTCGTGCCTGCGAACGTCGATACGCACCGCGCGCATCTACTTGGTGGCAGACAGTCCATCTGAGGTGTAGCATGACCAGGAGAAGCCGGACCAGTCAAGGGCGGAGCTGGAGCACGGCTGTGAAGACGAGGCGGAGAACTTTGTATTCCTTGGGATGCTTCCTTCACGCCTGCCGCCGTATTTATCCCTGTACTTGTACATCATTTCACTTGTAACGCTCTGCTTGACTCCTTGTCGCTGTCTAACCGTGACACACTCGTAGCCGAGGCTGAGTTGCGAATGGTGCTGCAGTACACGAGCTCTAATCTGCCCTGCCCTTCTACTCGAGCGTCGACGCAGCCTCCGCCTCCTTCCGTGTCGGAGCCTCCTTTGCAGCCTCCTCCAAGAAGTGTTGGTCCGGCAACGCCAACGCCGCCTCTGCCCGCGACACAAGGTCAAAGTCCTCCTCCTCCTCGTGCAAGTCGTCGTCCTCTGGGGTAAGAGAGCGTCTAGAGTCAGCACAGAGCGTGTCAGATAGCAAGCGAGGCCACGCACCGTCGCCGTAGATGTCAGGGTGCTTGCGGAAGCACTCTTGCATGTGCCGGAACTTCTCGACGCAGTTGATGCCCTTTGGCTCGGCCTCGCTGTAGACGAAGCACGAGAACGCCGCCTTGAACTCCTCGCCGCACGGTCCGTCTGCCATGCCGCCGAGGCACGGGCAGTCCCAGTTGATCTCGCCAGTTTCGGGGTTGAAAGCGGCGGACTGCGATGCTGCTTGACCCTCTTCCGCGGACGGTGCCGCCGCCGCATCAGGCTGTGGTGTCGCCGTTTCTGCTACAGGTGCGTCGGCGCCTGCGATAGCAAGTGAGGGCGTCAGCGAGTCGTTGAAACGAACTGCCCCGATCGTCTGCCGAAGCGAGCGAAAGGCCAGACTGGCTCAGGCGCACTCCGAACCAGTACATCCGGTGCGAGAGAGGATCGAGTACGCCACCGCGTCCAAAGCCCAGCCCCCCAAAGCCTCCGCGACCTTCGAAGAGATGAAAGCGCTCACCCTTCTTCGCCGCATGCGCGTCCTTCTTGCCGTGCTTGCTGCCCCGTCCGCCAACCGTGAGGATAGCCGCCGTCCATCCGAGCAATGCCGCGAGTCCCACCGAGGCGTACACGAACGAGTTGGTCGTCTGGGACTGGTAGACGGCGAAGCGGCGCTGGGCGGTCGACGTGGTCGCCGTACGGAGCTGCTGCCGGTACGAGCGAGCCGGAAGAGATCGCGGCACAGCTCGGAGCGAAGCGCGGAACATCCTGGGCGAGCGGGTGCACAAGCTGAGGTGAGCGACGAGGAGAAGGTCCGCCGGAAGCGATCTTTCCGAGTCTCGCTCTTCGCACAGCAGCGAGCGTGTGACAACAAGGGTTGCAATGGCAGAGCTAGAACTTGAACTTCTCCTTCGCCGAATCGCTCTTCTTCTTCTCGACGATCCGCCTTCGCTTGGCCACCTCCTCGCCGACAAAGTCGGAAAAGTCCTCGTGGTGCGTCCTGCCGGCCTTCGTCGCCTGCTCGTATCGCGCCCTCAAGTCCGCCTCCGACAGGCCCTCGAGATCGGCCGCATCGAGCGCGACATCGACTCCGCCAGCCTTGCGCTTCGTCCCGCGCTCCTCCTGCCCCAGAACCGGTGGCGGCGCCGCGTTGCCAAGCGACGAGACGTCGTACACCCTGTCGGACCCCATGAAGCCGCGCATGCGCGCCTCGCGCTCGGGCACGACCTGATACAGCTGCTTCGGGCCAGTGTCGACCTCGGACTGCTCCGTCTCCTCGCGCCGCTTCCGCAGTTCGAGGAAATCGGGTGTCTCGAGTCCGCCTGGTACTGTCGATGTGACCGACGCCAGGCCGGAAGGTGTCTCGAGACCAGAGGGCGTCTGCAGACCGTCCGCCGGTGCCGCCTGTTCTTCCTCCTCCTCCTCTTCTTCCTCTTCCTCCTCCTCTTCCTCCGATACTGCAAGATGTTTAGAGTCAGCATCGAATACTCGTGATCGGCAAGCGAGCGGCACGCACCCTCCTCATCCGGCTCAAGCTCGCCCCAAGGTTCGCGCTCGATCGGCTCGCCCGGCTGATTCGCATCCTGTCGAGGTGCGACGCCGTAGATGTCGCCGTACAGTGGTCGGCCGTACTCGTCGAGCGGCGGCTTGCCCCATCCTCCAGGGTGGAAGCCCCATGCAGCGCTGCTCAGAAGGGCTGGTCAGCTCGCACAACTTTGAAGGTAGTGGAAGTCGAACGCACCCTTCAGGAATCGGCGCGTTCAGACCAGGGATCCGCAGATTGGGATAGCTTGGCGGCGGGCCGTAGCGCTGCATGCTGATGAGCCAAGGCGGCGGCGCGAGAGGCGGAATCGACAGCGCCTCCTTCAGCTCGTCCGAAAGCTCGCCGGGCTTCTTCTCCTTCAGCTTTGTCTCGTACTCCTTGCCCTCGTAGTATCTGCGATGGAGTCGAGCCGGGTCAACCCCCAGACTTGGCGCAACGGGCGAGAAACGGCAAACTCACACCTCGCCAAACTCGGTCATCTTGGGCTTGGTCTGGTACTTGAAGAAGGCGTCGTGGAGCTTCTGATAGTCGATGTCGATCTTGCCCATCTTCGGCTGGACGCGTTCGCGCGTCTTTTGCTTCAGCGACTGCCCCTCTTCCTTCTCCTTCACGGCGTCTCGCTGGGTGGCGATGCCGGTGTCCGCGATGAAGCCTGAGAGTACAAGCGCGTAAGCACCACCGAGGAGAAGAGCTTCGGGAAGCGGACGTACTGGGGAGCTGGAACGCGGGCTTCTCGAGACCGCGCTTGCCCTGGAGGTAATCCCTCTTCTGGCTCCAGTGTGGCGGGACGGGGATGGTGTTGCGATGGCTTTTGATCTGGACAAGGAGCTTTGGGTCGGACGCAGAGACGTCCACCCACTCGACGACTTCGGGTTTCTTGACGAGGCGCTTGAGCTCGGCGACCGAGAGGCGGTTCGCCTTACGCTGCTTGCGCTTCGAGAGCTCTGCGGGCTCCTCGTCGTCCTCCGAAGGCATCTCGTCGTCCGAGTAGATGACCTGGCCCTTCTCGTCTGTCGCGCCGTCGCGGCCATCCTCCGTCTGCCAAAGTTCCGTGGTTAGCCTACAATCTCGTGGCTGCTGTATTAACCGCCTGCTCACCTTGACTGCGTCTGCAGGGATCTGGAAGTGCGCAAAGACATGGGCAAAGGCGTCGGGGATGCCTGACCCAGCGCCGTCCTCCTCGAGCTTGACCTTAACGTCCTCGTCGGCCGACTCGGGTTCCTGCAGGGACTCGCCAACGTCAGCGAGGTCGTCCGCAGCGCCCACATGTGGGCGAGCGAGAGTGCAAGGCCAGCGCACCTGAGTCGGAGGCCGCTCGAGCGGGCGGTCATCCCGGTCTGCCTGCTTGTCCGCCTGCTCGCCATTCGCCATAACCTTTGCCTTCTTCTTGAGCCGCTTGAGCTGGCCGCGCGACTTGTTGCTGGTCTTCACGGGCGCGGTGCCGTTGATGGCGGGGGAGTTGGAGGCGACAGCCGCGTTGGCCATCGTGTGCTGTTGCTGGGCGGAGCTGCCGGTCGTGT
>NW_015623012.1:0-8574 GCF_000320785.1 Rhodotorula toruloides NP11
GTCTCGACCTCTTCCTTCTCCGCCAACCGTATCTTACCGCCATCCCAGAGCTTTGCCGCTACCCCTGCACCCATGAACCCTCCGTTGCCCATGGACCCGTCCGTGTAGACGAGGTGGGAGCCCGGCTGGAGGTCTCGGACGACCTGCTCGTGCTCGTACGTCCCGAGTTCTTTCCCCCGGGCCACGTCAACTCGAGGGGCGGGATTGGGCAACCAGGGAGGAATGGGGTCCAGGTGGATGGGCTCGACGACAAGGTCGGGAGGGAGAAGTGGGTTGACGAGCGGTGTGACGCGTGCAAGGGACGGTGTTGGGCGGCAAGGGCGCGATGGTGCAGCGGGTGTGAGGGGGAGGCGGAGAGAGCCCGGAGGGCACGTTGGAACAGCTGGTTCTGGCGCTGGAGGTGGACTGGGAGGAGGCCGGCTTCGATCTCGAGGGCTTCGCCAGCCGCTGAGCAAAAACCTCCTGTCACCGCCATTGCCGCAGCTTTCTGAACACCTACTAACTCCCTTGTCTTGTCCTTTCCCCTCGCAGGGTCGTACCATGCTGCCGCAGACCACATCAATCTCGGCCAAATGCACGCGACAACAAGTTGGCATGTCCATTTTGGCGCCAGCCCAGCTTTTGAGCGGGCAAGTAGGGATATGGCGGTTGTCAATGTGGTGGTGCGGGCGGCGCAGGCGGTGATGCGATCGCGGAAGGTGAGTCGGCTGTCGAGTTCGTGCCGAGCATCGTCAGGGCGGGTTTGAACTCGATGCGATGGTCGCGGAGGACAACACGCGGCAGGTTGGGAGGCATGGCGCACGAGGAGGGGAGGAAGATGGTCGCTTCTGTTTTGGTGGGCTCGAATGCGGACAAATGCGAGTTGGACCACGTCTCCAGCTTTGGAACGAGCGAATTCATAGCGCTGACCGCTTCTTCCACCGTCTTACCCCACGCCAGGATGTTGACGTCGTCGATCCACCCAAAGCCGCAGGTTGTCAATGTTTTGCAGATATCGAGTAGGGGGGCGCTGTACGTGAGGAAGAGGATAGGCGATAGCGGTGAGCCTTGCGGAAGTCCGCTCGTCCATTCGATTGACTCGCTGACGATGCCTTCGAGCTGCAGAGTGCAGGAGCGCTCGCTCAAGAAGGAGCGGATCAGTCGCAGGCGGGCTCGGGCAGACCTCGAATCGGGAACGCCTTGGAGACGTCAAGAGCGAGCCCGACAACCGCATTCCCTTTCCGCCACTGACCTTTGATCTCATCTATCACGCAGACTACCGCGTCCTTGGCCGACCGGCGCTTCCTCCCGCCGAAGTGCGAGTTCGGCAGCATGGCGTGCGTCTCGGCGAGGTGCGCAAGGCGGGCAGCGACTACCTGCTCGAGGGCTTTGGCGACGCAGCGCTCAAAGGCGATCAACTGGTACGCTTTTGGGTCTCGGTAGTCGGGTTTCTTCGTCTTGCGGAGTACGATGCAGGAGGCGTCGCGCCATGAGCGAGGGATGTGGCCAAGGGCGAGCGAGGCGCGGTGGAGGGGGACGAGGTGCGGGAGGAGGAGTGGCAGGAGGAGCTGGAGGACGTAATCCGGGATGTCGTTGGGGCCACAGGCGGCAAAGGGGCGGGCTTGAGAGAGAGAGAGAGAGAGAGAGAGAGAGAAGTTCCTTTTTTCAAGTCATATCGGGGCTAAGCCCATGTAGACCGGTGAAGTCTGGTCACCACAGCGCATAACGGGTTGAGTGGGGTATCTACTGATGTGGTTAGGCGGTAGGAAGTGGAGAAATAGATGAGTGAGTACATTGGAGCGAACAAGTAAGTGAGAGCGTGAGAAGGTGCGGCAGAATGGGGAGAAGTGAAGATGACAGGGTGCGGCGTGGTGAGCCGATAAAAGAGGGTGTGCAGGGTAGGAGGAACAAAAAACGAAGCCAAAATGTTGAGAAACCATCGAGATAATGCCCTTTTTGATCTTGACCTTCCTGGACCACGGCGACGACGGCGACAACGGCGGGGGTGGGATGTGGGCGGGTCATGTGGTAGAGGATGATGACAGGTAGTTGCCGAGCCCGGGGCCCGGCGGATCGAGGACGAATTGGGCGAGAGAGAGTCAAAGATGAGGTTGGGTGGGTGAGGGTCAACGTGGTTGTGGTCCTTGGACAGTCCTCCTACGTCCCGCTGTTGCCAGATCCCTCCCTTGTATCCTTTTCCCACACCTTGTCGTCGCCGTTGTCGTCGTCTTCGTCCTTGTGGTCGTTTCTGCGGAGGTGCGTTCTGGCTCGCTTGCGCAGCGGTCGTCTGCTTTGCAAGTAGCGGGGTGGACAATAAACTCGAGGCTTACTTGCACTCCGCTGGCTCTCCTCCCTTGTCCCTCCTTCGCAGGTTGCGGTTCCGGCCAGCGCAAAGTTGGGAAGTCAGGATTGCGGCCGGGCGGAGGTTGGGTTTGGTGGGTTGCGGGGGTTTGCTGGGGGGACTTTGGCGCAATGGAGGCATCGGCTGAGATGGTGGGCAGGAGGAGGGGGCGGAGGAGGTCAAGTTTGTCAGCGGGCGAAGTCGCGTACGTTGCGTTTCCCTTTCGGAGGGGGGGTTGTCGTGTTGGCGGGTGCCGCGTTGTTGATCCTCTTTTTGACCATTGTCCACAGCGTCGCTTCCTTCACCTCCGCCAGTTCACGCTCGTCCCATTTCTCCCTCTTCCCCTTCATCAACTTCTTCATCTCGTTTTGCCTCTTCCTCCTCTCCCTCTCTGCAAACTCGACTTCGACTTCGCACCCTGCCATGCCTCGCAGGCGGAACGCTCGGTTCGCCGCCTTCTTCGCCAACTTGCTCGCTTCTGCGAGCTCCTTGTCCCACCACGGTACGACATGGCCGGCTCGCGCGCAGGTGAGGGGCATTGCGGCCGAGACGGCGGTTTGAAGGGCATTGGTGAGTTGTTCCGTGCGCTTGTCGATGTCGGCGGACGAGAGGAGCGGCGAGGTGGGAAGGCGGGCAGTTGCGTCAAGGAATGCCCGTTCGAGGACGATGGAGTCGGTGCGGCGGAAGGCGCAGTGTGGGGGAGGGGTGTTGGTGGCGTGTTCAAGGGCAAGGACAAGTTGAACAGGACGATGGTTGGATCCGGCCTCGAGATCTTCAGCAAGACCGCAGCTGACGACTCGATCTTCTGCGCGCAGCGAGCCGAGTACAAGTTCGAGGGGTTTGCTGCGGTTCCTCGTGTTGTAAGGGTGGTATGTGATCGTGTTGGGCGGCAGGCAGTGAGTGAGGTTGTGTTGGGTGAAGGTGCGTACTGCTTCCTCCGGTTCGCCTACTAACTCGTCCCAGTCCGGATGCGACAGGTTGAAGTCTCCGGCGACTACAATGAGCGAGATGGCGGCGGTTGAGGCAAGTAGAGGCGGGAGGATGGTCGAGACAGAGTGGTTGTAGGGTAAGTAGCGTACTTCCTTTCCGCGCTCGTTGCACGGGTTGTACATGCTGACGACCCGGATCTTCTCGCCATGCAGCAGCTCGACGTCAAGCGTCGTGACGTCACCTGAAACGACCGGAACTTGCGTCACGGCGGCCGGTCCGAGGCGGGTTGAGAGGAGGATGAGGTGGCGGATGGGCGCGGGCTTGCCATCGGGGAGCGCAGTTGGTGGAGGTGTGACAAGTTGCCAGTTGGGATTGTGGGAGGGTTTGAGCGGGCGTGGGGGTTCTTGGATGAGGAGGAGGTCGGTGGTGGCAATGTTCGGGTTTTTGCGGAGGCAAATGAGGTTTTCTTCGGAGCGGTTGATGTTGTAGGAGGTGATTGTGAGTGTTTCCATTTATTGGGAAGGGGTGAGGAGGTCGAGGGGGTCGGGGGACTCCGAGCGCGACTGACTTGGTTCCCTTGGCAGGCTCTTCTCCTTCTGTGCTGGTGCGACAATGCGCCGTGCCCTCGGCGGCACGCTCCTCTTCGCCTCGCCTTCATTCCCTCGCTCGTTCTTCGCCAGCAACGTTGCCCTTGTCGCCTTTCCCTCCTTCCCCTTCTTCGACCGGTCAACCTTTCGCGACTCCTCTTTCTTTTCTCCGCCTTCCTCTTTCGCTTTCGCGATGGGGAATTCCGCCTCGGTCTTGTCCGCCCACGAACGGTCCGCCCCGCCCTCCGCCTCGCTCGTGGTCGGCTCGAAGTCGACTATCGGCATGGGGCGGTACTGGGTTGGGCGGTTGGCAAGCGGTGTCGGGACATGAGACCAGATCCCGCTGGTGGTCTCGGACTCGAGGAAGGGCAAGGATAGGATAGGATAGGATAGGATATATTCCGAGTTTAGAGTTGTTCAGGCCTGGAAAGACCCATGTCGACTTGGGGCCACCTACGAGGGCAAGCCACCAGGCGCTACGTGAGTTACGAGAGGAGAGGAGCGTACAGCTGTGGGAAGCAATAGGAAGCCAGGATAAAACGAAGCAAAGGCCGGAAAAAGCGAGGGAAAGATCTTGTCCTTCTTGAGAGATTGGCGGCAGGCGGCGAGTGTCGGGGAGAGCGGCGAGTTGCCGACGAGGATCATGTCGGAGGTGGATGGTGCGGAGGCGCCTGTCAAAGGCGTCGCGGTGGATGGAAGGGTGCTCGGAGAGAGGGAGAGAAGGGTGTGTTCTCGGTTTCTGCGGAGGGAGAGGGCGCCTCGCTGACGCGGGCTTCAACTCCGCTTGACTTCGCAGGCGCGCGTAGCGTCAGGGCTGCATACTCGACTTGAGGGTGACTTACTTGCTGACGCATTGCACCCGCAGAATCCGGGACCTCGTGGAGAACGGCGCCGAAATCGTCTCCTGCGGACCAATCGATGGAGAAGTCGGCCAAGTTGGGCGGGAGGACGGGTTCGAAGGGGTTCGTGGGCGTAGAGGAGGTTGTAGTGGTTGCAATAGGCAATTTGCGTTGGTTCCCGACGAGTGAGGGCAAATTTGTGAGCGAGCCGCCACCGGACTTATCGAGTTTTGCGCGAGCCGGTTCGTCCTTGGCCTCCTTCTCCTCACCCTTCTCCCGCTCCTTCTGCTCCTGAGCCTCAGCTGCTCCTTTCTGCATGCTCTCCACATCCGCCAGCGTCGCCTTGGCGCCTCCCGCGACCTTCTCCGCCGGCTTGCCTGCCTCCTCCCCGTGCGTCATCTCTTTCCTCCCTCTCGCCTTCTCGCACCTCACGCAGACTGCTGAGTCAATACAGAGGTCTCCGTTGCCCTTAGTAATCCTGCTGACCATCTTGTCGTTCCACAGGACCGCCATCATTGACCCGAAGCGAGCCTCCCTCTTCCTGCTCGGGAGCCAGCGCACCGAGCGCACTCCGCCCTCGCCTATCCTCTTCTCCAATCCCTCAATCAACATCTCTTCCGCTTCTTCTACCCTCGGCATGCCATGCGCGACAATTTCAAACAGCCAGAGCGGGGAGGCGGGAGCGAGCTGAGCGGCGGCGGCGACAACTCGGAGGTGGGCGGCAGCTGAGGCGGAAGGCATCCGAACCAGTACGTCTCCCTTGCTTGTACGACTTGTGGGGATAGTTTCGGGCATTGCGAGGGTCTGACGGACCTCTCGGACGCCAAGGCCGGGCTGGGCGTAGAGGTGGACGAGGTGGCTTGCGGGGGGTGGCCGGCTCAGCAACGGGTTTCTTGGGCAAGGCCGGGGCGGGTTCGGGGCGTGGCCAGGCGGGCAGAGGAGCAGGCCGGGCAGTAACCGCAGCGAACGAGCGGCCTGTGACTTCGCTGCCGTCCTCGGCGTGGTGGGGAGGGGTAAGACGATTGACAAAGCTGTCAGCGCAATGGACTCGCTTGTCCCAGAACTCAAGTCGTGGTCGGACTTGCACTCATCCGCCTTCGAACTGACGAAGACCGAAGCGACGATTTTCCTCTCGTCTGCCCGCGAGATGCCCAAGAAACCCCCTCAAGTCGTCCTACGAGGCCACCCCATCGAATTCAAACCCGCCCTGACGATGCTCGGAACGAAGATCGACTCGAGACTCACCTTTTGCAACCACATCTCCGCCTGCGCCGCCCGTGCAACCGTCTTGACAACCGCCATCTCCCGCCTCACCCGCTCGAAAGCCGGCCTCGCGCCGAAATGGTCATGGCAGCTGGTTGTGGCGTGCGTCTGGCCGAGAGAGAGAGAGAAGTTTTTTTTGTCAAGTCATATTGGGCCTAGGCCCATTCTGGCCGAGGATCATGTGGGCGTTGGCGAGCTGGTTCGATCCTGCGAAAGGGAAGGACAAGTTGAAGGAGTTAGTACGGGTTCAGAAGACGGCGGCAATGGCAGTCACAGGTGGATCCCGCTTGGCAGCGGGAGAAGCCCTCAAGATCGAGGCCGGGCTTCTGCCAGTTCACCTCCAACTCCAAAAACATCTCTTCCGCCTCGCTCTCCGTGCCCTCTCCGCCCCTCCATTGTCTGCTCCATGCATACAATATCGCAGCCCGCTGCCGCCCAATCCATGCCCCCCACCGCTCCCCGCTCGACCTTGCCCTCACCAATCCGCTCCTCCTGAACTCGTCATCGAAACCATCCACCCCGACCCAGTTCCGCCATGGTTGCCCGACCCCGGCCCTCAAGTTGACTTGGCCCGAGGAAAAGAACTCGAGACGTGGAGCACGCCCTCCGGCCAGAGAGAGAGAGAGAGGTTCTTGTTTCAAGTCGAGTCGGGTCTAAGCCCATGGTGACCGGCAGAGACTGGCTGCCACAGCACAAAACAGTGAGAATGGGTGCGCGCTACTGGTGGGTGGGAGTCAACGGAGTTAACAGGCATGGCGAGAAGAGCGTTAGGAGTGGACGAAAGGAAGGAATGGTCAAGAAACGGGATAGAACAATGGCGAGTGAAAATGGGGCAAAGCGAGGCGATTAGACAGATGGAGGGGTATGTGTTGAGTCAGGGGAAACTGAAACGGAGCGAAACAAACACGAAATGAGCGAGAAAAGAAAGTTCTTCGTCTTGATCTGGAAGAGCGGCGGCGACGGGTTCCACCGAGGCCGGGGCGGGTCACGACGTTGTCGTGGGGTACATAGGGGTGCTGTGGAGTCGGTGTGTGTGTTGGGGGCGGATCGGTGGGGTTTTGAGGGAGAGGAACTCGAAAAGGAGGAGGGGGAGGTGGAAAGGGCGATGCTGACGGTCGTCTGAGCGCACCCTTCGTGTCTTCTCCCGGCCGTTACTCCATATCCTTCTTCTCCGCCTCAGGCGACCTCAAAAGTTGCGGGAATCGTCCGGTGCGGTCGAGAAAGTCGAGTAGAGCGTTGCGGTAGGAAGGGTTGCCAAGCAGTTGGCCGGCGGTTGGGGTCTTTCGCAGGCGAATGTGCTTGAGGAGCGACTTGCGAGCCTCGTCGTAGAGCGGGCAGGCGAGCAGGAGATGTTCTCGGTCTTCCTCCTCGCCGCATTCGCAGAGCGGGTCGCGCGATGAGTCGAATTTGGCGCGGTAGCCGTTGAGAGAGGAGGCGCCGGTGCGGAGACGGCAGAGGAGGGTTGCTTGGCGGCGGCTGAGCCCGTCATAGTACTTGGCGGAGCGAGAGGCGAGTGGTGACGCAGCGAAGAGTTGGCGGCCGACGGTGGAGCGGCGCCATTCCTCATCCCACCGCGCGCGCGTCGCCTGCTTGTGAGCAGTCCATAGCGCCGAGATACTAGCGGGCAGCTGAGAGACGGAGCGAGAGCCTGGCGGGCCGTCGTCGCTGAGCTGTGTGAGGCGGGCCGACTTGGCGAGATGGCGGGTCGACCGGCCTCCTCGCTCGTCCTCCTCCCACTCGCTCTCCTCCTCACTTGACCCACTCGACAGCTCCGCCATGTCCGGTGTGAAGACCAGACGACCCTTCAGGTGCGTCTTGCGCTCCTTCCGCTGCTCCCGTTCGCGCGCCGCTGACTCCCACCTCCGCACAGCCTCCTTCGCCATCATGTCGGCAACTTCGTTCCCTGCAACACCGACGTGGCCTGGCGACCAGCTGAGGAGGATCTGGGTGCTCACTAAGGTGCGTTGGAGGTCTTCGAACATCTGGCGGATGGCGAGGCGGAGGTGTTGTCCGGATGTCGGCGATGGGTCTGTCGAGTGGGTGAGGGCGCACGTGTTGTCAACGGAAATGAGGACGTGCGAAGGCGCGTCAGCGGTGTATTGGACTGCCTGGAGCGCAAGGAGGATCCCCTGCAGCTCTCCCGCGTACACCGTCTGATGCTGACCCAGACCTTTGCTCGTCGTCTCCGGCCAGGCTCCCTCCTTGTCTACTTGGACGGGTCCATGGGCAACGGAGGGTTCATGGGTGCAGGGGTAGCGGCAAAGCTCTGGGATGGCGGTAAGATACAGTTGGCGGAGAAGGAAGAGGTCGAGACCGAGCTGTGGCAGCGGGAGGAAGGGAATGGGTCAGCTTCAGACAGTCTACATGGGCGAACTCGAGGGACTGCGGCTCGCTCTGGCCAGCCTCCTCATCACACCAACCGCTGACACAACCCTCTCTGTCCTCATTTCACTCGACATCACCTCCGCTCTCGCCCACTCGACCGACCCAACCCCGTTTTCCGGCCAGCACCTCTGCCTCGCAATCTGGCAGGCGTTCGACAAGCTCAAACGCACCAGGAAGTCTGTCTTGGTCGCTGGGACATGTCGGCATTGCCGGGAACGAGGGCGCGGACGTCGAGGCGAAGGAGGCGGTG
>NW_015623013.1:0-5490 GCF_000320785.1 Rhodotorula toruloides NP11
CTTCATCGCTTCGAGGAGATGATGCGAACGAACGTACCTCGAGAGCCCAAGTCACCGCATTGTAGGTCTCTGCGCCCGGCTCAGTGACGTAAACGCCTGTCAAGAGACGCTCTGGTAAGCTTCGCGCGCCCCACGGGAGCTTGCGACCAGGAGACTTGCCGAGTCCAAAGCGGGGGTACGTCTCGCCGTCGTTCAGCTGCACGCGGGACTCGATGCTGTACAAGCTGTTGTCCATAATGTCGTCGAGGCGAGGCATAGCCTTGTGCAGCGAGCGGGCGAAGAGAAGAGAGATGAGGAGCAGGGGAAGGAGTTACAGAGAACAAGGCGAGAAGTGGCTTCTGGCGGATACCGTTGAACTGTTCGCAATACAAACAAATAGAACCGAAAGAGAGAGCGGGAAGGTGCTGGAAGAAAGGACAAGGCGCCGAGCAAGGGACTAGTTATCGGCCGCTTCGACATGGTGGACCGGTTTCTTCGGGTCGATCACGATGAAAGCGCGAGACCAGGTGAATGGGCTTGGAGCGTCGCTGCGAGTGCTGCGCCTCGAGCGTTCGAGCGACGCGGGCGGCGGGAGTGCCGCGCGAGCGGGCTTGATGAGCGCCAGGCCCTTGTCGACGGCGGGAACGACGAATGCGAAGCGGAACTTGGCGAGTTTGGCGTATGGACCGAGAGCAATGTACAGTGACTGGATGCCGCTCAGCTTCAGGTCGTGGCGGCCACTGACGGTCATCTGGAGGGCTGAGACGATGAGCTGCTCGTCCTCGTCGTAATATATGGCGACGCCCTCGAGTGTGGGAAACCCGGCTTGAGGGATGTAGAGGCCCGAGGCGAGGCGCGGGAGAGTCGAGCCAGTCGAGGCGAAGGATTCGTCGAGGGGAAAGGCCGGTTTCTGGTGAGAGAGGCCATCGTAGTCGAACTTGGCGACAGCCTCGGCGACTTTTGCATCGTCTTCGTCGATGTTGGCGGTCGTCTTGACGAGGGGGAGAACGATGCTGACGCGCGACAATCGAGGAATCGAGAAGGTCGATCCGTCGGCGAGAACGGCCAGAGCGCCGCAGAGCTCCATAATCCGGGCGGCGTACACTTCATGAGTGATCCCGTACACAACCGGGTGGTGAATGAAGGATCGTGCATGTCGTGCGAGATCGTCGAGCGTGAACTCCTGGAGTTTCGCACGCGCCAGGCGCTCAAGAGGCGCCGAAGCCGGTACGATGATCGACCGCGGGTATTGAAGGGACGGGCGCGCGACGTCAGGCGTAGGAACCTCGGCAAAGACCTGATGAAAGCCGTTCTGCTGGTCGTCCTCCTTGATCCTCATCTCATCCGTGAGCTTGGCGAGGTCCTCGGCAGCCTGCACGTCCGCTTCGGGTGCATCAGGCAAGCCCGAGAGGAGGTTGACTTGGGCGAGGCTTGAGAAGACACTGTTGAAGTGCGGGAGACCGGTGAAGAGGTCTTCAAGGCGCCATTCGGGCGGGCAGGATTTGGGACGCGGAGACCGCGCGACCGCGCCAAGGGGGTTCCGGACAGTACGTCCAAGGAGATAAACGGCTTCGGGAAGGGAGTAGAGCGGGTTGGCGGAAGGAATACCGGCCGGCAGGTGGTAGTGGTGATCCTTGATTTGGGGAGGAAGGTGGACGGCGGAGGAAGCGGTTCGCCCTCGTTAGGAGGCCTGATGGCCACGCGGTATCGAAGTTCAGGAGAGACGTCGGACGGAAGGGGGCGGACCACTTCGATCGGCGGCGGAAGATGCGTGGAGTGGGATGCACGGTCTGCTTGTCGAAGGGAAACTCGGGGCGAGTTGGTCCAGACTGAGCGTGGTTGAAGAACGACGAGTTTCCTGAAGGGAAGCGAAGGTGGTGGTCAGTTGAAGCTACGCGCAAGCGAGCTGCCGACGTACTGCAGTGCGTCAATCTCGTTGTCTGGCCACCCTTCAATCGTCCAGTACAATGTTGGTACTAGACGGCTCGAAAGCTTCTGCCACCGACGGACCCGCGGCGAAGTGGCGAACACAACGACGACGTTGGGGATGAAGTCGTGGACAAAGGCGTGCTGCAAGTCGGTAACTCCGACTCCCTCGGCCGCGTCGACCAGCGCGATTGTAGGAATCAGGAGGTCAAGGGCCTCCAGCTCCTTCAAGGGGATATCGAAGAATGCGCCGGCGTCGCAGTACAAGTCGAAGGTGGACCGTTCGGTGGTCGTCACGATGCACGGCCGCCCATCCTCGAACAATCGCGCTCGTTCGATTCGTAAAAATCGAGACTTTCCTGTTGCGCACGAGCGTCCGCCTCAGTATTTCGGAACGGCAGCGAACGCAGAGAAGGTCACGCACCGCACCCTGGTTGCCCGTAAACCACCAATGCCGCGCCATAGGAACCGCGTTCCCCAACCATCCAGTCAATAGTCGCACTTATTCTCTCATACTCTGCCCGCACGATGTCCGGATGTTTAGGCGCAGCCTTCTTCGGGGGCGAGTCTGGCGCGTAGGCTAGATGCAGGACACCGTCCGTGATGGCGCCGTTCTCCCTCATCCAATACTGCTCGTAGAGCGACTTCTGGTATGTCGCTATGATGCTCGTGCTGCAGTCTCGGTAGTGTTCGAGGAACGCGAGGGCTTCTGGCGAAACATGTTGGGACGGGAGGGGTCGAATGGGAGGAGGCGAGCGGGGTGTCGGGCGTTCATTGCGGGAGGTAGGAAGAGAGGGCGACGACGAGCTACGCTCTCGCTTGCGCGAAGGGTGCTCTGCCATCAGCTGGGCGAGACGAGGATGAGGCGGGAGGAAGGGTAAGGGAGAAGTGATCGCGGCGCGGGCTGGTTCCTCGAATCCTCGTAGCGCGGACGCTCTTGTCGTGCGCGGTGCAATGGACGTGACTGAGTGAGAAGAGCGGAACGAGGGGGGCGTCTCGAGGCGAGGAGGGTAACAGACGAAACGTCGTCCACGGTGGTTTCCAGAAGTGGCGGAATGGTCGTGCACGGTTGGATAGGACTAGAGCAGTTCTGATAGAGCTTCAACGACCCGTCTGGCGAGAATGAGGGAGGTGGTCTTCGCCTCATCAGTGAACAGCCGATCCCTCGTCCTCGACCACCCACCTCAACCGCTTCTCCGGGTTCGTGCTGGCTCGATGAAGGCTCAGAAACCGACATTCGTTCTTCACGAAGAGGCAGAGTCGTCCCCAGCGTCCTGTTCGACCTCGAGGGAACGCGCAGTCCCTGCTTCTCCCCACCATCCTCCTCCCCTGACGACGCACCTCTCCTACCGCCGCTACTCGCACGACGAAGGCACCCGCACGCCGCCCTCGCACCACCTGTGCGACCTCGACGAGGAGTCGGCGCTCGAGTCGACCGGCGGCGAGAGCGAGAATGACGCTCTGCTCGCGAACGGAAGAAGCGCGAGGGGGACGCCAAAGCGGAGACGGACGCTGCCGCAGAACGGATACGGAACGCTGGGAAGTCCGCACGGGAACTACTTGACGTTGAACGAGGGGGCGCCGTTCAAGCGGACCGAGTCGATTCTTCGCCTCACGGGCTTGATCGACGACCGCGCTGGCGAGTACGAGAAGTTCCGCAAGTCGGATGAGGAGCTGAAGAAGATGCCGAAGAAGGTGCGGAAGTTCTACGAGCGGCAGAATGAGCAACTCGTGCGTCGGCGTCTTCCTCTCCTTCTCCCTGTTTGACAGATCGCTGACCATCTTTTTTTACGCGCAGGACGCCTTCATCGAGGTTGACGAGATCCTCGACAACGCAAGAGCCAAGGCTGCGACGGGCGAACTCCTGCCTGTCGGCCTGCACAGCTCGGAGAAGCAGGACGATCACCGCGCGGCCGTCAAGTGGGCCATCAACTTCAACCTCGCCATCAACGTCCTCCTCATCATCGCCAAGATCGCTGTCGTCTTCCTCTCGCACTCGATGTCGCTCATTGCCTCGACCGTCGACTCGGCTATGGACCTCCTCTCGACCGTCATTATCTTCGGCACGAGTCGCTACATTGAACACCGCGACTGGAAGTCGTCGTACATCTACCCTACCGGCAAGCGCAAGATGGAGCCGCTCGGCGTGCTCATCTTCTCGGTCTTCATGATCTCGTCCTTCCTTCAAGTCTTCATCGAGTCCGTCAACCGCCTCTTCGACAAAAATCTCGAGTTCACCCGCCTGCCGCTCGTTGCACTCCTCGTCATGGGGTCAACGATTGTCATCAAGGCGGGAGTCTGGCTCAGCTGCCGAGCTATCAAGAGCGCGTCCGTCGAAGCTCTGCAGCAGGATGCGGAGAACGACGTGTGTCCTCAGTGCTGGTCTCTTGGCCCTGATCTCCCAGACTGACTTATCAACGCCGGCGTAGATCGTGTTCAACTTCTTCTCGATTCTCTTCCCCTTTGCTGGCCAGCTCATCGGCTTCCGCTACCTCGACGCGATGGGAGGTGCCCTCCTCTCGCTCTACAGTGCGTTCGCAATCCCATCACCCCTCAAGAATGGCTTCGTAGCTCAGATTCCTCACGGAATCCCTTTTGCTGACGCGCTCCACCGGCCCTTCGCAGTCATTGTCGAGTTTTCGCACACTCCTCGACAACGTCCGCAAGCTGACCGGTCGCCGCGCACCTCCGCAAGAACACCAGCGCATCGCCTATCTCCTCACTCGCTTCTCGCCGCTCGTCGAGGCTATCCAGCACCTCAGCTTGTACTATTCCGGCGAGGGGATGGTGTGTGAGGTGGATATCGTCTTGCCGGCGAGCACGAGCTTGACTGCGTCGCACAACCTCGGAGAGGCGTGCCAGGTGCGTTCGAGACTCTCCCTCTCCTCGCTACACGCAGTCGCTGACGCTCCTTCATCCCCGCAGTACGCCATTGAGCAGCTTAGCGGGATTGAGCGCGCCTTTGTCCACGTCGACTGCACCGTCAACCCGCACTCAGGCCATCTCGAGCGATGAGGCGTCGCATCCTTCGCCTCGACTCGACTCGCCGCCTCGCCTGTCGTCCTCTCGCTTGCATCCGCCTCGTCGTCCGTAGCTGGTCTCGGACGGCTCCATGTAACCAGTCCGTGTTGTCGAGACAGCATCTCTTCAGCTCACGACGGAACGATGAGCGATTGGGAAGGTCGGCCTGCTTACAGCGGGACAGTCCAGCGCTTCCTTCCTCCGGCTCGCATGCGCTCTGCGTTCTTTGGCATCGAACGGAGATTACTCGCTTTTCTCTTGGCGAGCGGGTCCCACTTCGACCGCTCGGTCGGCGATCTCGACTTCCCCTCGAGTCTCAGGTATCGCAAGGGTGCATGGCTCTGCGTTCGTCTGTTCGGTCGGCTCTGCACTTGCTTTCTCTTCGTCTCCCAGGGCGAACAGTTCTCTCTGACGCACGCATCCGCCGCGTCCAAAGCAAAAAGCAGCAGGCTCCGTCGTACTGTACTGCGCTCTGCTCTGCTGCGACTGTGTCGGTTCGCCCGCCGAGTTGCAAGCTCGCTGTCGATCATCTCGAGCCTGCAGCAAGAGAGGTTAGTAGAAGCC
>NW_015623014.1:0-1522 GCF_000320785.1 Rhodotorula toruloides NP11
GCAGGGCGAATGGCATCACGCGTCTGCTACACACACGCCCAACGTCCCTCAACATGCGCAAATGCCCGGCCTCGACGCCTACAATGCTTCCGCCGCCGCTCTCGCCGTCCCTCTCCCCGCTCCTGCTCCTCCCGTCGCATCGACTTCCACCGCTCTCCCTCCACCTCCACCTCCTCCGCTTTGACCCTTGAACTCTAGCCAGTACCCGCCACAACCGGAGCTCACCCGGACGTCGCAGATTCACGCGGCCAAGAACGGCTACGACGCGACCTACTCGCACAAGGTCGTGCTCAAGCTGCAGGGCGACCTCAATATGATGGCGATGGGGTGGATGAACGAGGAGTGGACCGCGCGACGACGACTCGTCCAGTTCTGGCCTCAGCAGGACGGCCAGGTCATCAACGTCACCTTCCGCCCGATCCCGCAGACCGAATACGTGCAGAACTCGATTGTCATCTCGTGCATCTTCCGAGACGACTTCAACGAGTGCTTTGTCACTTCCGTCAACACGATCTACCTCCTCAAGGCGCTCGTCGGGTCGCGCTTCACGGTCGAGGAGAAGAACCGTATTCGGCGAAACCTTGAGGGCTTCAAGCCGCAGACCGTCTTGAAGGCCAAGCCAGATGCGGAACCGTTCTTCAAGCTCATCATGGGCTTTCCGAATCCCAAGCCGCGCAACATCGAGAAGGACGTCAAGGTGTTCCCGTGGAAGATCCTCGCTCAGGCGCTCAAGAAGATCATGTCGAAATATGTGCGTCTCGCTCCATTCTCTCTTCTCTTTCGAGCGCTCTCGCTGACAGATGTCCTCATGCAGTCCGCCAACTACCCTCTCAACCCGGACGGCACTCCCGTCGGCGGCCTCGCTCCCGCTCGCCCGGTTGAAGGTTCCGCAGCGGGCGAGTCTTCTCAAGTCGACGGGGCTTTGCCGAACAACGAGCACGCCTCGCCTCGCCTCAACACCGTCGCCGGCCCTTCGAGCTCGACTACTTCGCCGAACCTCTCGCACGACACGTCGCCGCACTTGCAGCAGTTGTCCTACGCGCAGCAGACGTACGCCGAAGCTGTATGCCGAAGCTGGCCCGTCCGGCGCGACGCATACGCCGCCTCAGCCGCAGACGAGCTCGGCATCTTCGAGCCAGGTCTTTGCGTCGTACCCAACAGCTCAGACCGCCTACCCGACACCGTTGCCCGTTGCCAACGGTTCGCCTGCTGTGTCGACGGGTTACTCGGCGTACCAGACCGATCAGGCCGCCAACGCTGCCGCCCTCTTCCCGAGCGCGGAGGACTACGGCGTCTCGGCGTTGCACTTCCAGCAGCAGCATCGGGTCGATGGTATGCAGCCGCACCTGAGGAGCTACTCGGAGGGCGGGCAGTACGGCGCGGGTCAGGACCAGCAGCAGCAACAGCCTTCGGCATACTCGAGCGCGACGAACGGCGACCAGGGCGACGAGTCAGCGCAGCAGCAGTACGCGAAGGACGAACCGCAGCGGAATGGTCGAGCAAGTGCAGAAGGCTGCTGCGT
>NW_015623014.1:3065-5480 GCF_000320785.1 Rhodotorula toruloides NP11
TCCTATCCTATCCTATCCTATCAGGAGCAGCAGCACCGTGACGATGCCGACGCGGCATGATCCGACGGACGAACACTCCTTCGCCTCTTTCCCCCCGCCTCCCGGCGTCGTTCTTTCGACACCTTCTTGACACCTTCTCAAAGATATCCCCTCCCGGCTTGATTTCTGTACGTGCTGCTTGTAGGCGGACGGACGGACAGTCGCTCCCAGTTGTTACGATACCCACTCTCTCCTCCGTCGTTCGCTTTTCTCCCCCGCTTGCTCCCCTCGCTTTGCAGTAGTCAGTACCCTTCTGTCCCGATGCAACGCTCTACACTACACCCAGTCTAGCCACGCCTGCGAGCGAGATTGTCAACTGAACTTGGGACTTCGAATCTTCGAGAGCACAAGGCGAGCCGACCTCCTTCGCCAACTCGCTCTTGCTGTTCTTTGCACTTGCTCAGCGCTAGAACAGACTCTATAGAAAACTCGCACACAGCCAGCCAGCACACACCCCAGCTTGCACGGCACCTCGAGCACCCACCCTCATCACCCAAGCTCTCCTCTCTCTCCTCGCCTTTCTTGACCAGCTTGAACAATGACGAGTATTATCTGTTTGAGTAGTTGAAGCAGAAGCAGAGAGTGCACTTCCCTCCTCTTGATGCTGCTCCTTGCCAGACTTGATCAAGGAAAACAAACCCAGGGTCACCACAATCCTGCTCAGTCAGAGTCCCTAGCTGTGGTAGACCAGCTGAAAGCGGACGGAAAGCAAGTTGGGTTGAGGGAAGCCGAGGCGAAGTAAGTGAGCCAATACAGGGAAAGCAAGTCCCCAAAGCCCAGCCTCTGGCCCCACCCACTCTTACAGGGCTTCCTCACTTGAACATAGTGTTTTGCACTACCCTCAGCTATTCAATGCAGCCATGAACCAATTGAGCAAGCTCCTCCCCTCTTCCGTCCTTGAAACCAGACCAAGTTGCCAAAAGCCAGCTTAACTCACTTCCAAATGCTCCACATCTCCCAAGTCAATATCTTGCCCTACCTAGGAGCAAAACAACTGTCAGCAGCTTGCATACATGAAGAGCTGGCAAAGCTGCTTCCTCAGCTTCTCAATCAAGTGGGAGAAGAGAGACTTGACTTGCTCCTTTTGGCAGATCAAGAGAGCACTGTTTTGAGCTTCAGTTTGTGAGTGTTTGAGCTCGTGAAGAGAAAGGGTCAGCCTGCCTTGAGGGCAGAAGAAGGATGGAGCTCCAGCTCCTCTTGTCCTTCTCCCTACTCCATCTCTCCAACTGCACCCTTTTCTTAAGCCTGAGAGAGCACCTGTGGTTGGTTAAAGTAGAACAGAGCCAGTTTGAGAGTGAGAGGAAGGGTGAGCACTGTGAGACAGTCAGGCTTACCTGGAAAGCAAGACGGGCACCTGTTCAAGCCACCCAGCTCTCCTCCCAATGCTCCTCCCTCACTGTGTTGCAGCTACTCCGGACTGGACCATTTCCAGCTGGGAAAAGTGAGTATTGCATTCTCCTTCTGCTTCTCTCGGGCCGAGTCCCAACTGCTGTCCCTGACACCACCTCAAACTGCCTGCTTCCTCACTTTCTTAGCCTCTCTGGCATCCAAGTGGCCCTCCAGCCTGCAGGAAGTGAGTGTAAGCTGGAAGCTCGAGAGACGTGAAGGGAGAAGGTGGAGAGGAAGAGACAGACTCCAATTCACCATTACACAAGTTTGCCCCTCACCACCTTGACAGCCCGCCCAGAACACTTTTAGTGAGCCTGCAGGAGAATTGCTAGTCTGCAGAACTAAGCCAGTTGGCGCGGGTGAGGACAAGTAGAGAGAGGGAGAGCGGACCTTCCATGCTCAGCTTGGCTCTCTTTCCACCCAGAGTGCATCCACAGGGCACCCTAAATCTGTACAGGATGCTCTGGAGGAGAAGCAAGGTAAACAATGTCAATGTTGAAGCAGAGAGTGCCTTGCCATGCTCTTGAAGCCGCTTCCCCCGGACAAACCCACTTGAACCACTCAACCTCTTCTGGGTGACCTTGACCTGCAAAAGGTGCACAGAAAGCCAGTCAGTACAAGGGAAAGCCAAAGGGAGGCTTGTCGAGCAAGGTCAGGGAAAGCAAGCTGCCCGAGACCAGCTTGTGCTGCAACCCATTCCTCCAGCTCTTCTCTGTCCTACAACATCCCACAAGAATGTCACCCAATCTGTGGACCCACCCTACTTCAGGAAAGTGGACTGGGTTCACCTTCTCCTCCGCCTGAGGGTGCTGCTGAGCCTGACAAAGCAGCAGGCCAGCAGCGGTCAGCTTCAGCTGGGCTGCACTTCCTGCAGGGAGTTTCCTTACTGCACAATGATATCTCCCTGCTGCACTGAGTGGAAAACGAAAGAGGGCCGAAGGAGGGGAGTTTGGCCACTTGCCTACCTCTAATGAAGGAGGGAACCTC
>NW_015623015.1:0-5203 GCF_000320785.1 Rhodotorula toruloides NP11
GCTCCGCCAGACTCGTCCGCAACCTCCGACGAACCTCGTCCTCGGTCCCCCCTCAGAGCTCCGAGACCGTCGATGCCGTTCGGCA
The DNA here is from genome assembly GCF_000320785.1 of Rhodotorula toruloides NP11. NCBI lineage: Eukaryota > Fungi > Basidiomycota > Microbotryomycetes > Sporidiobolales > Sporidiobolaceae > Rhodotorula > Rhodotorula toruloides. Next base: position 86 of record NW_015623015.1, read on the forward strand.
CCTTCGTGAAAGACGACAATCCCGTCGTCGCCACGTCGCTGGACTCGTACCTTGACAACCCAGACAGCCTGAGCTGGAAAGACCGCGCGTCGCTGCTGCCGAAGACGGACGAGTACCCAGGCTGGGATGGCAATCCGTCGAAGCTGTTGAAGTACTTGCAGACGATGGACGTGTTCATTCGCGTCAACCAGATCCCCGAGAGGATCCTCCTCGCGAAGTTCCGCTCAAAGCTGTCCGGCGAAGCCGAGCAGTTCTACAGCCTCCGAGTTGGCGAACCCCCCATGCCCAACTCGTGGGAGGAGTGGAAAGACGCCTTCCGCGAGCGCTTCCTCGGCCGGAACTGGCAGCGAGAGATGCAGGAGAAGTACCGCGCGATGCAGTACACGGGCGAAGACCCCAACAGCTGGCTCGAGAAGTTCATCAATGCCATCCGTTCCGTCCAGCCCAATGCTTCGGGCGACGAGATCCAGCAAGCCGTCCAGCTTCGCATTCCCCAGCAGATGGCGATGAATCTTGAAGCCCTCCGAGGCCGCCAAGGGTCCGTCTCCCTGACGCAGTTCATGCGGAACTTTGAGGAGATGGCGACCCTGCAATTCCCGCATGGCTTCAGGCGTAGCAACCCGTCTCGCAACCCGACGACCTCGGACTCCTCCTCGAACCGTCCGCGTCCCTCGGACCCTCGAAGGACCGTGCCCAGCTCTGGTGCCGCACGTCCCGCTCAGTCCGCCCCCGCAAGTCGTCCCGCTCAGGCCTCCGCAGGCGGATCCGGACCAACTCCTCGCCGATGTTACATCTGCCAGTCGACGAGCCACATCTCCACCTCGTGCCCTCAGAGGCCCGCGGTAGCAGCGTTGGCGGATGGCGAAGATGAGCAAGTAGCTGAGGAGAGCGAAGAAGCGGCGCCTGAGGAAGCGCAGTGGGAGTCGTCTGATGAGGGCGAAGTCAACCACGACTTCAACATCGAAGCGCTCTCCTCCGACTCCTACTACTGGCTTGAGAACTCGCCGGAGCGGCTTGAACGCTTTGGCTGGCTTGACTTGGCGTGTCGACCACCCACGGACTCGCTCAGCGCACCCGAAGCCGTCGCCCACCCTCTCGACTACGTCCTCGCCCTCGACGCTCCTCTCGGCTTCCGAGCGCTCGACACGGCGGTTCTGTCAATCGGGCAAGGAGTCGAAGCTGCGACGGACGAGCTGGCAACCTCAGGCGCACCGGTGCTTGTCTCGACGAAGCAGGCCCTCCGACTCTCCTCGTCGGTCCAAACCTCGGACGCTCCGATGCGAACGAAGGCAGTGAGGGCTGGACATGCCCACACCACGGCGCTCTCGCTCACCACTCGCGTGTTGATCAACGGCAACCCCGTCACAATCTTCCTCGATACCGGCGCCGGACCCTCCGTCGCCGACGCCCGCGCTCTCGACCAAGTCGACGTCGGCTGGCGGACAAGGCTGCAGCCTATGCCTCACAAGACGTCGTTCACGGCGTTCGGCAGCAAGCTGAGCCCGCTCGGCGTCGTCAAAACAGCCCTCGTCTTCCCTCACCCGGCAGGCAACTTGCGCCTGAGCATTGAGTTTGCCGTTATCGAGACGGACGTCGCGCCCGTCCCGTTCATCTTTGGCATGGATTGGATGCTCGCTTACGGCGTCAACGTCATGCTCGAGCACGGCCCGTACTTCACGATCGGAAGAGCGAAGCAACGCTTCGCCATCGCTACGAAGACCGGCTTTGCGCTCCCTTACGTCGACCCAGACGAGCTTGAGGCTTGCTCAAACCGCGCCACTGTCGCAGCCGTCACCGCAGGACGGCCCACGACGGAGCCAACGGAGTTCGAAAAGGCGCTCGCCCTCGTGAAGGTCAATCCGGAGCTCAAGCCAGAGCAGCGTGAGTCGCTCTACGCTCTCCTTCGTAGTTACCCGATGGTGCTGGCGCACGGATCGAATCAGTTGGGGAACCTGACTGACGACCCTGGTTGCTCGATTCCAGTCGACCTCGACAACCTTCCTCCGCGCATCAAGCAGAACGCTTACCCAGCTTCGCCCCGCGCTCGCGAGGCAATGAAGAACTGCGTTAACGAGTTCCTCGAGCTCGGCATCATCCGCGAGTCCAAGAGCCAGTTCGCTGCGCCTGCGCTCATTGTCTTCCGTGGCGAAAAGGCTCGGCTCGTCGTCAACTACAAGGTGCTGAACTCGGTGACGACACCCGACGCGTACCCTATGCCTCGAATCGACCAGTCCCTGTACAGTCTGAAGGACTCGCTCTTCTTCTCGTCGATGGACGCTAACAAGGGCTTCCACCAGATCCCAATGAACCCGGCTCACACCGACCGCACCGCTTTCTCGACTCCCTTTGGGCAGTACGAGTACCTGCGGATGCCCATGGGCCTTCGCAACGCGCCGGCCGAGTTCCAACGACGAATGGACAAGCACTTCCACGACGAGCTGAGAGAAGGCTGGATGAACGTCTATATCGACGACCTCCTAGCGCACTCTCACACGTTCGAGGAACACCTCGCCCACCTCGAGCGCATGCTCGCTATCCTCGATGCGCACGGCTGGACGATGTCGCCCGCGAAATGCTTCCTCGGATTCTCCCAGATCCGCCAACTCGGCCACCGCGTCTCCGGCGTCCTCCTCGGCATCGACGACAACAAGATTGTCGCCGTCAAGACGTGGCCCGCGCCGACAACGGTCAAGGAGCTGCAGGTCTGGCTTGGCTTCACGGGTTACTTCCGTAAGTTCATCCCCAACTACGGCGCCATCACCCGCCCGCTCACGCGACTTCTCGGGAAGGACACGCCGTGGCAATGGACGAAGGAATGCCAGGAGGCGTTCGAGAAGCTCAAGGATCTCCTTCTGAACGCCCCGGTCCTTGGTCAGCCAGACTATCACCTTCCTTTCGAGCTCTCGACTGACGCTTCCGTCCGCGGTCTCGGCGGATGCCTCGAGCAAATTCAGCAACTTGACGGCGCTCCGCGCAAGGTTGTCATCTGCTTCATCAGCCGCCAGCTCAACGCAGCGGAAGAGAAGTACTCGATACCGCAGCTTGAGTGTCTCGCCGTCGTCTGGGCGCTGGAGAAGCTTCACGTCTTCCTCGACGGCGTGAACTTCACCGTGTGGACGGACGCGGGCGCGATGAAGACGCTTATGGACATGCAGAGCCCGTCGCGGCACATGCTGCGCTGGCAACTCGCGGTGCAGGAGTACCGCAACTTCATGAAGATCCGTCACCGCGCCGGCAAAGCGAACGGCGCCGCAGACGGACTCTCTCGCTGTCCCTTGCCGAACGACGAGTCGAACCCGGCAGCGGATCTCTCGACCGAGCCCGAACTTCGCGTCCAAGCGCTCTCGTTCGCGATGCTCGACGACTCGTTCTTTGACGCAATCCGCCAGAGCTACGCTGCCGACAAGGATTTCAGCAAGATCCACCTCGCCTTGCGTGAGTACGAGAAGGACCACAAAGCGCTCATCGCTTCTCTTCCCTCGAAGCTGAAGGCTGACTTCGAGGCCGGCAGGTTCCTCCTCCTCGACGACCTCGTCTATCGTCGGAAAGGCTCGCGCACGTCGCTCGTTGTCCTTGACAAGGACGTCCGCACGTCCGCGCTCAGCGCGTGTCACGACGAGGTCACGAGCGGCCACTTCTCCCTCGAGAAGACCTATGCCCGCTTGCAGCCGCTCGTCTGGTGGCCCGGGATGTACGACGACACGCTCGACTACTGCAAAAGCTGCGACTCCTGCCAGCGCGCGAACCACGCGACTGGGAAGCCGTACGGATTGGCGCAGACGATCAAGGAGCCGACGAAGCCCTGGGACATTATCAACATGGACTTCGTCGGACCGTTCTCCAAGGGCGGGAACGCCCAGTACGACGCTGTTCTCGTTGTAACTGACCGCTACTCTCGCCGCTGCCGTCTCATCCCTACCTTCACGGACGCCGACGCTCGCCAGACCGCCGCGCTCTTCTACACTTACGTGCTCAACGACGTGGGTGTTCCTCTCGGCATCATCTCGGACCGCGACAAGCTGTTCACCAGCGAGTTCTGGAGATGCCTCGCCCAGCTGTGTGGCTACAAACTCCAGCTCTCGACCTCCTACCATCCGCAAACCGATGGCCTGGCCGAACGCTACGTCCGCACGCTCGAAGACTCCTTGCGACGCTTCGTCGCGTTCGAACCCGTCTGGACAGACGAGAGCGGATTCTCGCACGACTGGACTGAGCTCCTTCCCGGGCTCGAGTTCGCGATCAATTCGTCGAGACACGCCACGCTCGGCAAGAGCCCCTTCGAGGTCGAGCGAGGCTACATTCCCCGTTCGATCTACATGCTCATGAAGAGCAAGATGCCGTCTCTCTCGCTCGAGCCGGCGTCCGAGTCTTTCGCCAACATGCTGCTCGCCTCGCAAGAGCGCGCTGCCTCGTGCATCGCTGACGCCGTCGCATACGCGCAGAAGCGGTGGGACGAGAAGCACGTCGAGCCGCCATTCGAAGTTGGAGACGAGGTGCTTGTCTCGACCAAGCACTTCCAGTTCAAGGGCGAGCGCAAGCTCATCCCGCCCTACGTCGGGCCGTTTGCCGTGCTCGAAAAGGTCGGACCAAACGCCATCCGCGTCGCCTTGACGGGAGAATACGCGAGGAAGCACCCAGTCTTCCCCGTCTCTCTCTGCAAGCCTTACCACCGCACCGAAGCCGAACGCTTCCCCGGCCGCCGCGAACCCGCTCCTCCGCAACCCGACCTCGTCGACGGCGTCCCGCAGTGGGTCGTGGAGAAGGTGCTCGACCAGCGCGCCGTGAAGCCAAGGCGAGGGCAGAAGGACAAGACGAGGAAGAAGGAGTTCCTCGTCAAGTGGGAAGGGTACCCGGAGAAGTACAACCGTTGGGTACTCGAGGACGACCTCCAGAACGCGAAAGAAGCCTTGCAGGACTACTTCGAGTCTCGCAGGCTGTCGAAGCGTAAGGAGGATGTCGAAGAGGAGGAAAGGCCGAAACAAGCGACCTTCGCAAACGGCGAAGTCCCTCTCGAGGCGACGCCGCACATGTACACGCGTTCGCGTGCACAGAAGTCGCCTTGAGGACAAGGCGAAGCTTTAAGGGCCGGCAGATGTCAGCGCGCAGCCCGTTGCCGCC
>NW_015623016.1:0-4854 GCF_000320785.1 Rhodotorula toruloides NP11
AGACAAGAGAGCGAGGACGAGAGGTTGTTGTATGTTGTTGTTAGCGTATGAACTTTGTAATGTTTAAAGCATACGAACGCGTTGTATTCTTTAAAACGCGTACGTCCGCACCCAAGGGGGACTTGTTTGGCGCGGCTCGCCCTCGTCGACTTGGACTCGCTCGCTCTCTTGACTTCTGCAAAGCTACTCTCGCACCCGCTTACTCGCTCAGACACCCACACACTCACTCACACAATGGCCCCCAACCAAGTAAGGGAGAGGAGCGTGTTGGAGAGGAGGAGGAGGGAAGGGAGTTGTTCGCTTTTCGGTTGCGGTTCACTGTTGTTCTTATTCGTCTCGCCGTTTGACCTCGCGCTTGCCGCCTCGTCGTGCAATGCCGTCCGTGCCCGCATTCGCCTGCCTCGAGAGTGGCTGCTTCACTCCTTTGCTTTCTCTTCGGCCTCGATGCTCTTGCTCGCTCTCGAAGCGCGTTGGACGCTGTGTTCATTGCTGCGGAACTTGGTGGCTGTCCACCTCGCTCGACTTGGCTTGACCTTGGCCCGCCTTGTTGACAGCTCCATCCTCTCTCCCGCGCACACTCTGCACGCTCCCGGGCGCTCTTCTCGCAGCGCAGGGGCTACTGCGCCGCAACTTGATGCCACACGACCTGAGCGGACGAACGCGCAAGGCATCAGGAGGAGATGGCAAGAAGACGCTACGTCGGCGCCTTCCTGCTCGTTTCCCTGCCCAGCGCGTCCTGCGACGGTCTGTTTCTGCTCTGGCCGGTTGAGGGCGGTCGCGTTAGCCGGGCTGAAGACTGCGGCATTCGCTCGACCTCGAGCGCTTTGCTTGCCTCGATCCCTGCTGAAGACTCCTCGCTCTTGTGCGCAAGGCATCGTCCGTCTCTCGAGTGTGTCTCTCCTGCTGCTCGAGGCTGTGGCACCGTCACTCAGTACGCACAGAGGCTGGTCTGCTGTGCCTTGCAGCTGTGCGTCTCCTCCGCTGCTGCACTTCACCGTGGCTCGCTCGGTCGATCGGTCCTGCCTGTTGTACCGCAAGCCAAATGTCTTCACCTTAGAACCAACATACAGCTAAGGAGCAACTTGCTACCGGAGGCGCTGCGGAGGAGACGCACTTGCTCACGAGCGGGAAAGGCTGTGCGACTTCCTCCAGATGGGGAACCTCGCGCCGACGATGTTCGCCCTACTTTCAGTTCGTTGAGAGGTTGACTGGGCGTCTCACCAAGAGCTTTGTGCCGCTTCTTCGCTGGCCGCCCTTGAGACGAGCGAAGTCCGCTCGACCTTCGCAGCTCGCAAAGCCGGCCTCAACGTTGCGCCCAATCTCGCAGCCCTTGGCGGCCGACTAAGAATACTCACGGAAACGGCGGATCGAGATCACTTAGCCTGGGAACGACGTGGTTGTCGCGTTCAGCTGTTTCAAGCCTTCGCGACTTCGCTTCGTCTCGCAACGACGACGTGACATGTCCGGGCTGGCGCTGCTAGTCTTACCTCAGCCTTTGAGAGCTGAGCGCTGGGCTGTGGGCCCACAACCGAGGTTCAGCGGGAAAGCACGCGGGAGAGTGCGCCTGCAAGCGGACCAACTGACGCATCGCGAGCTTCTTTCTCCAGCACCGCACGCCGATTCGCCCTCAACAGAGCGGAGAGCATTCGAAGAGATAGAGTAACCAGCAGGGATGTCGCGAGCAGCTCAAATGCGCAAAGCCTCGGAAGGTTTGGGGGAGCCAAGTGTCGAACGTCGGCAGACGAACGAGCGACGAGTTCGGGTGGAGCAGACAGAGTCAGCCGCAGAACGTGTGGGCCGTGCTGGGCTGTTGGCGGCGAGGCGAGAGAGGAGCGACGCGAGTACGGCGAGAACTGGCGCCGTGAGAGTGGTCCTTGAGCGGGAGGAGCTTGACATCTGCCAGTCCTGCTGTATAAAGCTTTTGCGGATGTTGTGCATGTGTCAGAGCGCTGAGTGGGTCCGACAACGAGGTGAGGGCGAGCAAAGGTGAGCGGAGGAAGGTCTTGCGTCCTGGGTGGTCGCTGACGAGGGAGTCGCAAATCTCTGAACTGAGCTTGGTCCAGTTTGGGGTACCAGGAGAGAGCTAACGTCTCAAGGTTTCACCGACTCAGCCAGTAGAGGCCGAAGGGAAGCGGGAGCGAGCGGAGGAAGAGCCTCCAGGTTGTCGAAGTCTGTGCCACTTGATCGCACCGACGAGCCCGCCTCGACGCCAGCACAGTGACGTTCAACGAGCGTGCAGTACCCCCTGCGCCAGCGCACGGTCAAGTGGACGAGACGAATAAGGACAACAGTAAACCGCAACCGAAAAGCGAACAACTCCCCTCCCTCCTCCTCCTCTCCACCGCGCTCCTCTCCCTTACTTGGTCGACGAGAACTTGGTGACAGCCTTGGTGCCCTCCGAAATCGCGTGCTTCGAGAGCTCGCCGGGGAGGATGAGGCGGACGGAGGTCTGGATCTCGCGAGAAGAGATGGTCGACTTCTTGTTGTACGAGGCGAGCTTCGACGCCTCGGTGGCTGCGGGCGCGGACGCTCGAGCCATGACTGGTAGCCACAGCAGCAGGGAAATCCGCAAGCGGCGGAGGAAAGGTAAGTTGAGGAAGAATTTGACTCTGTGCAGGCCCAGCCTGTATGCCGCGCATATTGCCGTCATTCATGCAGCCTGACGAGCTCAGCGTTGTTAAGCGAGACAGCCTGCCAAGCGCAAGTGGATAGCGGTCCATCCTGTCGCGAAGGGGAAGGGAATGAAGGGCGTCGACGGTGAGAAGCGTTGCGACAGCTCCAGCTCGCCCCTGCTGGTGGCGTATCGCTGTCGAAAGCGTGAAGGACATGGATGACGAAGGCGAGCGGCCGAGGTACAGAAGCGGCGAAGGAAGAGCAAGCGCACGTCAAGAACCAGCCGGCGCTGCAAAAAATACAATCTTGCAGGGATGCCCTTCTATTCCTTCTTGACCTCGAGGTCTGGCATTCGTCGCACCGTCTTGCCCTTGTTCGCCGAGTGGTGGCGCAGCTCGTGCAGGACCTGCGACGACTTCCAAGGTTCGGGCGCTTCGGCCTTGCCCGTCACGTAGTAGAAGATGGTCCAGTCGAGCAGCGTCAGGAACTGCGCACAAGACGAGTGTCAGCGCACGAAAGGAGGGAGAGTAGCTGGGAGAACCGCCGCAACGCACCCGGTCGTACTCGCGGAGCTGGCGATCGTTCATCTCGGGGAGGCGCTCCTTTGCGAACGTGCTCAGGATCAGGTCCATCTCGAGGATGCCGCGTTTCCTGCTCTCGTACACAAGGCGCTTCCTCAGCGTCTCGGTCTCTTCGTGATCGCGCCCCTCTGGGTGCGGCGAGTTGACGAGGTCGTCCATCGTCTTGATGCTCGGGTCGAGCTTGGGCGGCTCTGGCATCGGCGGCGTCTTGATCGTCCATGGATCTGTTGCGCTGGAAGGGTTGGCGACGGGCGGGTCCTTGACGAGGGCAGGGTGAATGCGCTCATCGGAACTGTCGGAGCAGACGCGGGTGGACGGGTGGGCGCGGCGGCTGGCAGAGTGGGCGAGTGACCGTGTGCGTGGTCGTGCGAGCGTGCGTGTCTGTCCCACGAGCGAGCGGAGCATGGTGTGTGAGATGTGCAAGAGGCGAAGCGATGAAGAGCAACTGCTCTGCCATCGACCACAACCAGCTGCTCTCGCTAAAGATGCACGCACGAGTACCACGACATCTGCTTGCACGCACACGTGCACATGCTGCCACTGCCCTGCCTCGAGCTGCCGTCTCCATCCCCCGACCCTCTCCTCCGTCATCAGCACCCCGGCATCTCGTGCAACCCAGTCCGGCGCACTGGCGAGGAGTGACAACGGCCTCCCGAACGGTCTACACGACCGGCGGATCCTGCCCAAAGTGCGGCACGCCTCTCCCGCAAACCCTCACGCCGGTCTGCCCGAAATGCTCCTCCCTCCTCCCGCCTCCCCCGCCTTCCGCAACCTACTTTGCCCTGTTCGACCTCGAGCCGACCTTCGACATCGACACCAAGGCGCTCAAGCGGACGTTCCTCCAGATGCAGCAGAAGGTCCACCCAGACGTGTTCTCTGGAAAGGGAGAGGTCGAGGACTGGGCAAAGGCGTGGAGCGGGCGGGTGAACGATGCGTACAAGGCGTTGACGAACGAGCGGGAGCGGGGGGAGTATCTGGTGCGCCCGGGTGGAGTTCGTGCTTGACTTGGCAGGAGCGCTGACCTTGCGTTCTCGCTCTTCGTCTTAACCACGCTTCACTCGGTCAGCTATCCCTCCACGACGTGACTATCGGCGAGGCCGACCCGGTGACGGACCCAGAACTGCTCATGACAATCATGGAGACGCGCGAAGAGCTGGAGGAGGCAGAGACGGAGGAGGCTGTTGTTGCCCTGCGTGAGCGGAATCAAGGTGCGCACAGCGCTCATACGTCACTGCAGTCTCTCCTGAGCTGACAGTATCGACTGGTGTCACGCTCCGTCAACACAGAATCGACCAAATCCGTCATCGCCTCCCTCTCGTCCGCCTTCTCCTCCTCACCTCCCGACCTCGAAGCAGCGCGCAATCTTGTCATCGAGCTCAAGTACCTGAACAACATCGACCAGGTATGCAGGGAGTGGCAGCCGGGAAAGAGGCTCGAGTTGCAGCATTGAGCGGGATGGATGAGGAGAGGTAGAAGTCGGTTGTCTTGCACTGACACAACTCAAGCGCTTCGTTGCCGGGTCCTTCAGGTCTGCAGCAGAGAGGCAGCACTGCACTTGAGGATGACGCCTCAGCATCGCCCCTGTAGCGCAGCGTCTGTCCCACATCTGATGTACGCCATCTTGTAATTCTCTCACAAGCAAGTCCTCGATGGTCTAGTG
>NW_015623017.1:0-4507 GCF_000320785.1 Rhodotorula toruloides NP11
GTGCGAGTGACAAAAGGAGCGAGCGCCACCGCCGAGGGTCGAACCGCGAGCCAAAAAGATCTCGGGGTTTTGATGGGCTTGCGGGTACTGACCCGAGGGCAGACCACTGGGACAATCCAGCCCTATGAGGGTTCGGCGGAGAAGAGAGTGCCTAAGACCGCTTGGCTGCAACACCCCCCCCTCGCTCGAAGCGGGCGAACCCCGAAGGCGTCGCGGTGGCGCTCGAAGATCGGCGCCGGCAGCGACTTGGTCATCGCATCGGCGATCATCCGCGCCGTCGGGATGTATTCGACGCGGACGGACCCATCTTGCACCTGCTCGCGGACGAAGTGTTCCGTCAGGCGCAGGTGACGGGTGCGGTTGTGGAACTGCGGGTCCTTGGACAGAGCATTGGCGCCCTGGTTGTCGCCGTAGAGGATGGCGGCGCCGTCGGTGGGGAAGCCGAGTTCGCTGAGGAGCTGCTGGAGGAAGACGTTCTCCTTGCACGCGTGCGACAGGCTGAGGTACTCGGCTTCCGTCGAGGAGGCAGTCACCCGAGGCTGCAGCTTGGACGACCAGGAGACGGCGCCGCCGGCGAGGAGGAAGACGTAGCCCATTGTCGACCGCGACGTTGTTGGGCAGGCGCCCCAGTCGAAGTCCGAGTAGGCTTCGAAGCCGCAAAGAGGCGACGAGTCGGGCGTGTACTCGAGGCCGTAGTCGAGGGTGCCGCGGATGTACTGCAGGGCGCGAAGGACGGCAGCCCAGTGAGTGTTGTCCGGGTGGGCGGCGTGGCGACCAAGGACGCCAACGACGTGGGTGAGGTCGACGCGTGTGCCAAGCATGGTGTACATGAGCGAGCCCACGGCCTGGAGGTACCGACGGCGGAACTCGGGAGTGGGTTTGTGATCGTCGGGGGCGGGCACGAGTTGCTGGTTCGGTACCATGGGCGTCGGCGCGGTGCGAGTGCCGTTCGGGTCGATGCGGAGGAGGACGTCTTCGAGATACGCGCGTTGCGAGAGGAAGAGGGAGCCGTCGGTGCGCTGGTGGATCTGGATGCCAAGGATAAACTTAGCGGCGCCGAGGTCCTTGATCCCGTACTCCTCCTTCAAGCCAGACTTGACGCGTGTGATCTCGTCAAGCGAGGGCGAGACGAAGAGGAGGTCGTCGACGTAGAGCGCGATGTAGTGGTAGACCCCCCCTGCCTGACGAGAGTAGATGCACGTGTCAGAGACTGTTCGCCGGTACCCGAGTCGGCGGAGCGTGCGGTCGATGCGGTGGTTCCACACGCGGCCGGCCTGCTTGAGCCCGTACAAGGCGCGGTCAAGCTTGAGGACCTTCCCGCTGTACTCGCCGCCGTCGATGCCTTCCGGGATGCGCATGTACAGCTCTTTGTCCAGAGAGCCGTGCAAGTAGGCCTTGTCAATGTCGGCCTGGTGAATGAGCATCTTGTGCCGGGCGGAGAGGGCGAGTAGCACACGTATCGACGTGAACTTGGCGACCGGAGCGAAGGTGTCGCGGAATTCGACGCCGGGCCGCTGCGAGAAACCCTGCGCGACGAGACAAACCTTGTGCCCGGTGACCCGTCCGTGCTCGTCCTTCTTGCGGCGATAGACGAAGCGGCAGCCCAGGATCTTCGCATCCTGTGGTACGTCCTTCCGCTCGACGATGTGGAAGACCTTGAACTTGTCCCGCAGCGAGGAGAACTCCTCGTCCTTGCCGGCGCGCCAGCGCTCGATGTCCGAGTCTCGCATAGCCTTGCGATGGTTGCGAGGGTCCGAGGTGGGGAGCGAGAAGGCGTCGTCGGCGGCGTCGAGCTCGCCTGAGGCGGCAGCGATGAGGCCGGTGACCTCGGCGAGGGTTGCACCAAAGGGATCCGAGAGGAAGTTGAGGGGATCGGGCGAGTCGGATGTGGACGGCGTTGGCGCTGACGCCCTTGCGAAGTCGGGTCGTGAGGGAGCGGGCGTGACAGGCGTGGCGTGCTCGAGGCCGTGACGTGCGGGCGCGTGCGGCGTGGCAACTGTTGGCGCAGCCGGTGTGACGGGGGCTGGCGGAGCGCGCGGAGGCTGGTCGTCCCGTGCGATGGTGACGACAATCTCGGCAGGCTCGATCGCCTGCGTGCCCGGCGAGGCCTCAGTCGTGCGCGAGGCGAGGAGAGGGAACTCGTCCTCGACGAACCTCGCATCCTGGGAGCGGATCGTCTTGCGCGTGACCGGGTTGTAGAGGCGGTAGGCAGCCGTGTCACCATTGTAGCCGACGAAGATGAGCGGGATGGCGCAGTCGTCAAGCTTAGAGCGGCCGTTGGTGACGGTGTGCCGCGCGCGGCATCCCCACGTCCGCAGCATGTCGACGCGAACGGGCCGGTTTTGCCAGACCGCGAGAGGGACGTTCCCGGCGAGGGCTGCGTGAGGCGACCGGTTCTTGACGAAGACGAAAGCCTGCAGAGCCTCTGCCCAGAGCGTCTTGGGAGCTCCGGCTTGCGCAAGCAGGGAGACGATGCCCTCGACAATCGACCTGTTGACGCGCTCGGCGACGCCGTTGGACTGCGGCGAGTAAGGCGGTGGCAACTCGCGCGTGATGCCGTGCTCGGCGAGCAAGTCGTCGAAGGCGCGGGACATGTACTCGCCGCCGTTGTCGCTCCGGAACCGCTGGATCCGTCTGCCTGACTCGTTCTCAACGACGGCCTTGAAGCGCACGAAAGCCTCGATGACGTCCGACTTGCGTGCGAGAGGCTCGACCCAGAGCATGCGCGTGTGGTCGTCGACGAACGTGACAACGTAGCGACGGCCACCGAGAGACGGCACGTTGATTGACAGGACGTCGGAGTGGACGAGCTCGAGCGGCGCTGTGGCGATGCTGTCTGACCGAGGGAACGGGAGGCGCGACGAGCGGGCAACGTGACAGACGTTGCAGGCGTGGCTACCGCTGGCCTTCGACCTGCCGTTCCCGTCCACCTTCAAGCCCGTGACGTGCTTGGACCGTGCGAGCGTGTCGATCGACCTGAGCGAGAGGTGTGCGAAGCGACGGTGCCAGGTGGTCAGCTCGGTGGTTACCGGGCCTGAAGCGAGGAGGGCGGACGCACCCTCGACAGCGGGCGGGTCCACAAGCGCGCCGTCGAGTTGGTACAGGTTCGACGTCAGGCGTGAGCCGGTGGCGACGACTTGGCCGTTGCGGGAGAGGACGGCGCCTTTGCCGAAAGTCGTGGTGACGCCGTGCAAGTCGTAGAGCTGGGAGGTCGAGACGAGGTTGACCGTGATGCCGGGAACGAAGAGGGCGCGCTCGACCTTCACGACGCGTCCGCTGGCGAGCTTGACCGAGAGCGAGCCGACTCCCATCACCTTGAGCCCGTTCTTGCCGGATAACCCCCCCACGGGCAAAAGCGTGCATGAGCGGAGCAACGAGAAGAGGCGGCTGTCCCCGCACATGCTGTGTGTGGCGCCGCTGTCGAGGGTGACTTCGCGTGTAGGGACGGGCGGGCAGGGCGCGATGCCGCTGATCCACGCCTCGACGCCGTCGCTGTCGAGTAGCTCGGCGAGGGCGGCGGTGGGAGCGGGAGCCGAGGACGAGGGCGGCGCTGGAGACGAGGTGGCGGTGGCGAGGCGGGCGGAGGCGCGCTCCTTGCGCTGCTTGGCCTGCTTGGCGCGGTACTCGTCGCGCTTCTTTGGGTCGCACTCCCGGAGCCAGTGCATGCCTTTGCAGGCGGGGCAGGGCGAGCTCGGCGGATCGCTGTTCCGGGCGGCAAGAAGTGCGACGCCGGTGGTCGAGGGTGCAGTACGGAGGATCTCGTTGCGTACGATCTCGAGGATGGCGTCCGGGCGTGGGAGGGTCGACTGGTTGGCCACGGCGAGCGATGTTTGCAGCGAGCTGAGGGAGGCCGGCAGCGCGTTGAGGAGGTGTGACGAGTAGATCGTTTCGAGGTCGACCTGCGCCGTTTTGAGGGCTGCAAGAGTGGCCTTGTAGTCCTTGGCGAACGTGTCAAACGCCTCAGGCAAGGCGGTGGGGAGCGAGAGCAACCAGAAGCGAGTGAGGAGTCGCAGGGCGCCTTGGACGTCCGTAGGGCGGAACGTGTCGCGCAGCGCGGCCCAGTACGCATGCGCGTCGTGCTCGCAGTCGGCGACGTGGTGTATCACGGAGCTGTGGCACGAGATGACGATGGTCGAGACGACGAACTCGTTGAGGCGATCCCAGTCGGCGACCGAAATCCCCCCCCTCGCCTCGGGCGAGGTCGCCCGTCATGACCTTGTACGCGTCCGGTCCGATAAGGCCGCGCAGTTGGATGCACCAGACGTCGTAGTTGTCGGCTGAGCGGAGGTGCGAGTTGGCGGGCAGAGGGGTGGGGCGAGACGGGACAACGACGGCGCTGGCGGCGGCTCGTTCGCCCGCGGCAGGCTTGGTGTCGACTGGTACGGTCATACTGGCGCTGATCGAGCTCCCAGCGAGAGCGGTTGCGGCGGTGTGCGGTCGGGAACGAGTTTTCGTTCAGGCGCGACTCGGGCTCATAACCTGTGACCACTGCTCTCCAGCGGAGTGA
>NW_015623018.1:0-4484 GCF_000320785.1 Rhodotorula toruloides NP11
CTGTCGAGCGGGTCGGAGGACGAGGGGTGTGACTGGGAGGAGGCGAAGCCGCGGGCCCGCCATCTCGCCAAGTCCAGCCACCTCAGTCACCTCGGTCGCTTCGCCTCCGGCTCGCTGGGCGACGATGCTGGCTTTCCTGCCACGACCTCCGCTCTCTGGACTGCTCACAAGCGTGCCGTTACTGAGCGGTGGAATGCGGAATGGTCGACTTCGTCGCTCCCCCGCCCCCTCGCCAACGTCGTCAAGACGGCTTCCTCAGCGCACAAGTACTACGCCGGGCTCCCGAGACGTCATGCAACACTCCTCTGCCGCCTACGCACCGACGCGTCTGCGCTCAACAAACATCACGCCTGCTTTGACTCGTCCCGATCCGAACTCTGCGAGTGCGGCGAGGTGGAGAGTCGGGAACACTTCCTGATTCTCTGCCCGCTGTACAAGCAGGCTTGACACTTGCTCTACAAACACATCCGGCTTCGTGCGACCCCCACCGTGGCTCGCTCCTCGGCAACATCGACTTCCGCCTTCCCCTCCTCGACTTCATCGCCGCAACCGGCCGTTTTGCCCGCCTGACGGAGGCAGCGAAGGTCGAACAGCGGGACAAAGACTTGAGGGAGGGATGTGGCGGCAGCGAGGCGTAGGAGGACAGCCCCAGAGCATCGACCACTCCAACTTTCCTCCCCCCAATGCCCTCTTCGACTCTCACTTGCCCAATTCGCCCCCCTTCCGCCTTGCTTCAAGCCCGACAAGCACCCTACACCACACTCTACCACACGACCTGCCCACCTCCCGTCTCCGCCGTCGTCGTTGCCGTCGTCGCGGACCAAGAAGGTCAAGATTAAGAATGGCATTATCTTGATGGTTTCTCAATGGTGCGGTCTTTTTTTTTTTCTCCCCAGCCCTCTACAACCTCCTCTATTAGCCCACCACGCCGCGCTTCCCCACTCCCACTCCCCCTTGTTCTATCGCACTTCTTCGCTCTCGCTCCTACTTTACCGCTCTTCTTCTGCCCACCCTCCCTCTGTACCACCACTATAGCCTCCCCACATCAGTAGATACCCCATCCAACATGTTTTGCGCTGTAGCAGCCAGACTCTGCCGCTCACCATGGGCTTAGCCCGATTTGACTTGAAACAAGAATCTCTCTCTCTCGTCGTGGATGGCGTCCCGAGAGTCGAAGCGTCGGAAGAAGAGGTTGTCGAGGCGCTGGAGAAGAGGATCGGCGAAGTTGGCGCGGTGAGGAGCGTCCGTGCGCTGTCTTTGAGGAGGCCGGGCGCACCTTTCGGGTCGTACATGGTTGTCCTGTGGAACAACAAACACGTCAGCGACTTCCTAGGCAACGAGGGACGCCTCTGGCTCGCCCCCACGGTCTGCGCAAGGTGCGAGAGGGCGAGAGGGAAGAAAGAGATGACGCACCGGGAGGAGGCGGGCACGGCGGCGGCGGGGGCCGCGGAAGGCGCCAAGGATGCACTGGTTGGCGCGAGGAGCATGGAGAAGGGCCCAGCAGGCGGGCACAAGTCGAAGAAGCGGGAGAAGAGTGAGGAGAAGGAGAAGAAGGACGAGCCGGCTCGCACGAAACTCGCTAAGTCCGGAGACGGCTCGCTCGCAACTTCGCCCTCGCTTGGCGGGACTGGCCGCAACTCGCCGATTACAACCATCACAACATCCTCTACACCTGCGAACCCCTTCGAGCCCGTCCTGCCGCCCGAACTCGCCAACTTCTCCATCGAGCGATCCCCCGACGCCGATTTCGGCGCCCAAGTCGACGAGATCGCGGATTCTGCGGGGGCAAAGGGTCAGCAAGTAAGTCCCCCTTCAAGCGAGTATGCAGCCCCATTGCTGCGCGCCCCTGCGAAGTCAGACGGAATTGAAGCCCGCGTTAGCGAGGACTCTTCCCTCTCCGCAGACCCGAGGAACGCACCTGCATTGCCATCGCTCCGCGCGCCCTCCACCGAGACACACCGCATTGACTCGACGCCCAATGGGGCCTCCGCCCCGTCAGCCACCGTCGCCCCCTGCGAAAAGGACAGGGTCGACAACGTCGAAGCCGGTCGTGGAAAGAGGACGATTCCTGCGGGTGCAATGCGTCAGCAAGTAAGTCACCCTCAAGTCGAGTATGCGCCCCCGGCGCTACACGCACCTGCGAAGTCAGACGGAGTTGAGACCCGCGTTAGCAAGGAACCCTCTACCTTCGCAGAAACGCGGGACGCACCTCACTTGCCCTTGCTCTGTGCGCCCTCCAACAACCCCTACCGTACCGACTTGACGCCCTCGACTGGCGCCTCCGCCCCCTCGACTTCCGACACGCTCCTTGTCGCCGAATCTCCTCTCTCCCCGACGCTCGCCGCACGCCGCCAATCCCCTTTGCCCTTCCTCGAGTCCGAGACCACCAGTGGCATCTGGACGCACGTCCCTACGCCGCTCGCCGACCGCCCGACCCAGTACCGCGCCATGCCGATCATCAACTTCGAGTCAATGGCGAGCGAAGCGGACAAGTCGTGGGCGGTCGAGACCGAGGAGGCATTTCCGATGACGAGGTCGGAATCAAAGGAGGAGAGGAGGGAGCCGGAAGTCGAAGGAGGAGAGGTGGATGGGTGGAAGAAGGTTGAGAAGTCAAGGAAGGGGAAAGAAACGGCGACGCGGGCGACGTCGACGGCGAAGGGCGAGCAAGGCAAGAAGAAGGGCGCTAAGGGGAAGGTGCTGTCAAGGGCAAGGCGAGTTGCGGTACTGGCGCCGAAGAAGGAGCTGCGGACAAAGGAGAGTCAGTCCCGCCCCGAGTCTCCCGACCCCCTCGACCTCCTCTCCCCCTCCCAATAAATGAAATCACTCACCATCGTATCCTACAACCTCAATCGCTCCAAAACCAACCTCCTCTGCCTCCTTAACAACCCAAACTCAGCCGCCATCGACCTTTTCCTGATCCAATAACCGCCTCGCGACCTCCCCACCATCCCAACGCTGTGGCGCCTCATGACCCCCCCACCAACCTCGCTCCCCAACAGCGAACCCGCCCCAACCCGCAACGTCATCCTCCTCTCAACCCGCCTTGGTCCGGCCACCACGTCGCAAGTCGCGGTCGAATCGGGCGACGTCGTTGCGGTAGACGTCGAGCTAGCATCTGGAGAACAGGCGAGAATTGTCAGTATCTACAACCCTTGCGATGACAAGTACGCAGCTCGCAGCTTCTCGAAACGACGATCCTTCCGCCGCTCCTCGCCGCGACGCCTCGCTCTTCACTTGTACTCGTCGCTGGCAACTTCAACCTGTCACACCCCAATTGGGACGAGTCAGTTGACGAACCAGACGACGAGGCAGAAAGAGCGGTGCGCACCTTCGTAGCGCACAACCTCACCCATTTCCTCCCACCCAACACGCCCACCTACTACCCGCACACCAAGTCGCACCCGCCAAAGCCACTCAACCTCGTACTCGGCTCGCTGCGCGCAGAAGACCGAGTCGTCAGCTGCGGCATCGCCGATGACCTTGAATCCGGCTCCCACCACCGCCCAGTTCGGCTCGTCCTTGCCCTCGAGACCGTCGCCTACACCCCACCACCTCGCCGCGCCTTCCGCCGCACCGACCCCGAGCTCCTTGAACGCGCCTTCCGTGACGCAACCGCCCACCTTCCTACCCCCCCGATCCTCACCTCCGCCGACATCGACCAGCGCGCAGCCGAACTCACCAACGCCCTCCAGATCGCCATCTCCGCCGCTACGCCCTTCGCACGGGCGCGAGCCGGTTGAGTCGTGTCTTGGTGGGACGAAGAGCTTGCCGAGGCGAGCAAGACGGCGAAAAGAGCAGCAAACCGCGCGTTCCGCCTACGCGGCATCACAACGCGCAGGGAGGAGGTTGAGTTTGCCAAAGGAGAGAAGAGGAGAAGGCGGAACGAATTGAAGGCGATGATGCGGAAGAAGAAGGAGAGATGGGAAGAAAGGGAATTGGCGGAGGTCAAGGAGGTGACGCTGTGGACAGTGGTAAAGAAGCGGATCAGCAACACGTCCTCCGCTAACCCCTTGACCCCACCGCTACGAAAGGACGACGGGACTTACGCAACTTCCGCCATCGACGGACTCGCCCTCCTCCGCCCGCTCCTCCTTCCCACCATCCCAGCAACGGCACCACGCGCCGTCCCGACACCCACACAACTTGCCGCAGACACGCCAATGCCACCTCCACCGATCCGCAATCTTGACATCCCAAAACCGCTCAGGTTGTGACCGCAACCTGCGAAGGCGGGAAAAGGGAGGAGAGTCAGTGGTGCACAAGTAAGCCCCGAGTTTGTTGTCCACCCCGCTACTCGAAAAACAGACGATCGCGGCGCGAGCAAGCAAGAACGCACCTGCGCAGACCCGCCCGCGACGAAGACAAAGAAGTCGGCGAAGACGGTGACAAAGACGGCGACGAAGAAGATGGCGACAAGGACGGCAAAGGCGAGCTCGGCGACAGGCAAAGAAGAAGATGCAGAAGGAGGCGGAAAGGGAGGGGAA
>NW_015623019.1:0-4025 GCF_000320785.1 Rhodotorula toruloides NP11
CCACATAGATATTCTTGCATCTAGAAGCTCTGAGCCTCTGAACTTGATCTCCCTCACAGTCAAGCCCCTATGCAGTGCTACCGACTAACTACTCGCTATGGGTCCACACCACCAGTGTCTGCATGTGCAGGCTGAGCGGTGAGCCGTACAGCCTATCCATGACAAAGGACGGTCCCCCTCCTGCTGGCCGGCGAAGACCGCTTGGAGACGGTGAATTGTTACAGCTCGTAGTGTCTTGCAGGGTGCAGGGTGCAGGGTGCATGTGCATAGCAGCAGAATGATCCACCTAGTGTAGCTTCCAGGGTGCTCACTGCATGGGAGATGGCCAGAGAGAATGATAGAGTCTGGGAGAGGCAAGGCGCAACTTGTACAAGCCAGCGAGTCAGGTCTTCCCGGGGGCAGAAGCCGAGAACGGACTGATCTGCAACCCTAGCTTGGTTGGCAGGGGAGGGGAGTGAGGGGAGCAACCGGGAGACAGGCTGAGCTGCATGCAGAGTGTCGAGGCAAGTTTGTTCCTGAACACCTCCCCCTAGCCAACACTGTTCCCCCAGAGTAGCTACGCTCAGAGGCAATTCACCTCTCTTGTGTAGGCGGGTGAGGCGACAGTGCAGTACCTACCTTTGAAGTCTCAATCAAACGCACTGTGGTCTGGCTGGGACTCTATCCCTGGCTCTACTGTGGGCCTCTGTGGGCCTGTAAAGCCACAGTTCACACTGTTGAGACTGTTGAGATGCAGCAAAACCCCTCCCAGGGCAAAGAGCAAAAGGTTCGGGCCAACCTTCTCCTCCTCAACTTGGGAGCGCCGGTCGACAAAAGATCTGGAGGAGCGGGGGATTGAACCCCGGGCCTCGCGCATGTCCAAGCCAATGTTTTGGTAATGCGAAGCGCGCGCTCTACCACTGAGCTACACCCCCATCGATGTCTGGGCAGCGGAAAAGTACGTACAATGCCACATGTGAACCGCAGGATCACCTTCCGCAACCCTCTCTTATCACCTTACAGGTTGCAAAGGTAAGTCGGCCTGCAGGTCAAGTATGAAAGAGGAATGACAGTTACAGGCAGTTGCGACAACCATACTGGATGTCCTGCCTGACACCTCAAGCTCAAGCTGGCCGGCTGTTTGATAGATCACAGAGTTGTATATGTACATACAGCTTAATACTCTGCAAGAGTGCAAGGTGACAGTGGTGGTCCAGCAGCAGAGGGCAAGAAGCTGGAAGAGGGAAAATGAGGCAGCTGGCTAGGGTTTCAACCACCTCACAGTGTCACAGTGAGTCACTCCTCCGGTCCTGCCACCTTTGTGTGACAAGCACAGCATGGCTAGACCTGCTCTGTCCTGCTGGCACAGGTCCTCATATGCAGAAAGTGCAGAAGAGTCAGGTCAGTTCAAGGGGGGACTTGAGAGCAGGGGGCTGCCCTGGCTCAGTCTCTCGGTCCCAGCAGGCTTCAGAGTACTGGCTGTTGCATCAACGCATCTGCAACAAATTGAACAGCAAAGGGGAACTGAGAGCTCGGCATGACGCCAGCCACAACAAGCTGGCAGGCAAGTTGCGGTTTGAGGCCGGCTTTGGAGCATGTCAGAAGGGTGATTGCTGTCACTGAGGCGGAGGCGCGGGAGGCACAGGCTGCAATGTGAGGGCAGCACAATAGTTGTGAGTTGAGTTCTGATTCCAGCATCATCAAGGCCGGTTTTGGACTTGTTGCGGTGGCCACGGAAGACAACTTGGGACGGAGTCTTAGGGATGGCCAGGCAGGTGGGAGGAAAATGGTTGCTTCTGTCTTTGTGGGCTCAAAGGTGGACGAGTGGGAGTCGGACCAGGCCTCTCGAGTCTCGGGATGATCTCGTTCATCCCACTGACCGCTGTGGGCGTCCAGGTGGAAGTTGCCTTGTTCGGCGACAACACTCGCTCGGGCCGACAGGGATGGAACAGCGTAGATTGCTGGCTCTCCAGTCAGCGAGAGCGATGGAGAACCAAGAGAGAGAACGACAGAATGTCCGATCCAACTCCTCCGCTCGCACCGCTCTGTCTCAACTCCGTCGTGAGGCGTCTGCCTTGCACCAGGGTGATCTCGCCCTGGCAAGTAAAAGTCTCTCTGTAGCTACAAACCTGTACAGTAGTGTAAAGCGCAGTGAATAGCATATAGAACGATCAGAGAATCAGCAAAGACCGGAAACCAGCGAAGCAAGAGCAAGGAAACGACATGAGAAGACCAGCGGCGACAGACGACCACGGACGAACTGACACTTCACCAAATCTTCTGTATATAATCATGAAGAACGCAAAGGGATTGACAACAGCACCGTTTCTGCAAAGTTGGAAGGACCGTCAGGAGCAAACAAGGGAAGGTTGAGAGGAGAAAGACGAACTTGGAGGATTTGGAGCGACCATAACGATCCAGGCGACAGGCGATACAGGTGGCGGAGGACAACATATAGGAAGTGACAACATCAGCAAGGAACGAGGAAGGAAAGAGGAGAAACGTACGACGAGTTGATCTTGGAGTAGTAGACGAGCAAGGCGGGCATGAACGACCGGAGCAGGAAGATGTACAGGATGAAGGCAATAACTGAGAGGGGGAGGGGCGTCAGAAACAGCAAGGATCAACAATGAGGCAGCGACGTACGAAGAAGGACAACAGCGAAGAAGTACAAGGGCGAGTTGGGGAAGACGGGCGAGGCGACGAGAACGGCAACGAAAGGAGGAGGATACAGCGATGGAAGGAGTGAGGAAAGGATCAACTCAAGGGACGGCAAAAGGCGATGCTGCAGAAGGAAAGCGTCAGCGGAAGGAGAGGAGGAAAGGTGTGAAGAAACCAACTGACCCAAAATTTGCAACATTACGACTTAGCGACAGCGGCGAGCAGTCTTCAGCCTCTTAATTTTGCCTGCCTTGGCTTTGGGTCCCAGAGAATGGGTCCGAGTTCGGCGAGGCAACGGCGTCTGTACGCCTCCTGACAACAATCCGCCTGCCAGCGACTTCGGCGAGCCAGCATCCACCTGTGAATGACCTTTGGTCCGCCCGGCTGGACGTTGGCTGTGTCGTTCTCCCTGTCGGGCTCAGCCTCGGATTGAGAAGAGGGCGGATGATCGCGTAAGGGTTTCCCATCGCGCAACTGCCAGAGTCTCGAGGCCACAACAGAAACCTCGAGGACTCCGACAGTGCCATCGGCAAGGTGGGTGACAAGGTGGCGGAAGTGGTGCGTGCGGAAGTGAGGAGGGAGGAGCTCGAAGATGACGGCGGAAGGGGAAGAGAGGGAGAGAGAGAGAGAGAGAGAGAGAGAGAGAGAGAGAGAGAGAGAGCGAGTTCCTAATTTCAAGTCATATCGGGCTAAGCCCATGTAGACCGGTGAAGTCTGGTCACCACAGCGCATAACAATAACAACTTAGAAGGGGTACCTACTGATGTGGAGAGGCTATGGTAGTGGTACAGTGGGAGCGCAGTCAAAAGTAGAGCGGAATCGTATAAGCGAGAGTAAAGAAATGCCATAGAAGAGCGGGGAGTGAGACTGGAGGAGCGCGGCGTGCTGGGCCAATAGGGGAGGTTGTAGAGGACTGGGGAAACGAAGAACGAGAGGCAGGTGAAGCGGCCAGCAGTTGTGATGAAGTCGAGAAGGGGTTGGCGAAAATCAATGTTGCCGAGGAGTAGGCCGACGGTGGGGGTCTGGCGAAGCCGGATATGCTTGTAGAAAGAGTGTCAAGCCTGCTCGTACAGCAGGCAGAGAATCAGGAAGTGTTCCCGACTCTCCACCTCGCCGCACTTGCAGAGGTTGGATCGGGCGGGGTTGAACCGCGTGCGGTGTTTGTTCAGGGCGGAGGCGTCGGTGCGGAGGCGGACAAAGGAGCGTCGCTTGGCGCCTTGACAGGCCGGCGTAGTACTTGTGGGCCGTCGAAGCCGTCTTGACGACATTGGCGAGGGGGCGAGGAAGCGACGAGGACGCCCACTCCGCGTTACCACCGCTCGACGGTGGCACAATTGTGAGCAGTCCAGAGAGCGGAAGTCGTGGCAGGAAAGCCAGCATCGTCG
>NW_015623020.1:0-3626 GCF_000320785.1 Rhodotorula toruloides NP11
GCACGACAACTCCATCTTCATCAGTTCGCCCGCTCCTCGACCTCCGTCCACCTCCTTACACCCCGCCGGCTGGCTGGTACGCCTGCCAAACATGCTATACTCCAGCCTGTGATCGTGCTCAGCCGCTGCAACCTTCCCCGCGAGCTGGACGTACCTTTCACCTCCTCGTCCGCGCTTGTCGACCACCTCGCCCTCCGCCTCGCAGCGCGAGGCTGAGAAGACGGCTGCAAAGGGGCTGACGCTGCTTCTCCGGTGCCATACGGTCCGTCGGCGCTAATCAGAGACCTTCCGAGCAGGGTGCCGCTGCCTCCAACGTGCTTTCACGCCTCCGCCTTGCACGTTCTACGCTTCTTCGAGCGGACAACTTCCGTTCTCCCTTCTTTCCCTTTGTTCTCCCGCCATTCTCCATCGTCGACAAGATGCTTACTAGCGTCGTACTCGCCGCGCTTGCTGCGGGCGCCGCCCAGGCGCTTCCCTCCCCTCCCGCTCCGACTCCGCTCACGAAGCTCGAGCTGCACAAGCGCTTTGTCGATGAGCGTTTCCCGTACAAGGGTCCTGCCGTTCCCGTTGGTGACTGGGTGCGTACTAGGTCTCGCTATAAAGCCGAAACGGACGCTGACATCGTTCTCTGCTCGTCCAGCTCGACCAGACTCCCCAGGGCAACGGGAAGGGCTATCAGCGCCTGTACAAGGACCCGGCCGTCCTCCCTGCGCCCAACGTCTCGGTCCTCTCGATCAAGAACAACATCAACGTCATCTCGACGTCTCTCCTCCCGGGGGGAATCAACGTCCACTTCCAGACGCCGTTCGGTATCGGCGCCAGTCCCGTCGTTCGCTGGGGCTACGACCAGAACTCGCTCTCGAACAACGCGACGGGCAACACGACGACCTACGACCGCACGCCGCCTTGCTCGATGATGCTTGCGACGCAGTGCAGCCAGTTCTTCCACAACGTCGCCATCCCTAAGTGAGCCCCGCTTCCTCCGCTCATCATGCTCGATGCTTATACCTTCCTGCGCAGCATCAAGCCCGGCTCGACGGTCTACTACCAGATTCCCGGCGGAAACGGCACTCGCCCATCCGACGTCCTCACCGTCAAGACCGCGCCCGCCCCCGGACAGGACGGGGAGTTCGAAACCTTGATCGTGAACGACTTCGGATACACGAATGCGCACGGGACGCACCAGTACATGCTCGAGCACGCCCAGAACGGTGCGGCCTTTGCCTGGCACGGCGGCGACATTAGTTGTGCGTTCCCTGGCCCTCACTCAATGTCCCCGCTCTCCTCGTTCTTTCTGCCGTTCGTCTTAACCTATGTTGACGCTTCCATCGCGATGCAGACGCTGACAACTGGTGCGTTTCGCGGGAACCCCTGACCTTCTCAGCCTCCGTTCCCCTTCGCTAACGCTCTTCGCTGACAGGTACGAGGGCATCCTGGCTGTGAGTCGCTCTCACTCTCTGTATCGCATTTGCACTGACGCAGAATTCGCTTTCCTCTGCGTAGTGCGAGCCCAGCTGGGACGTCTGCGTCGACGGCGTCAACACGACGCTTCCCGGCACGGCGCCCGTCCCTGAAGAGTACCTCTCGCCCCTCCCCGCTGGCGAGCCCGCGAACCAGGGCGGTCCTCTCGGCGGCGACATCTCGCAGGTCTACGAGAGCAACTGGGATCTCTGGCAACAATGGGTGTCGCAGATCACGAAGCTCATCCCCTACCAGTGCGTCAACGAGATCCTCCCTCTGACAACGAGATCCTCCTCCCGACGAGTCGCTGACGATTGTTTGTGCAGGACGACCCCGGGCAACCACGAAGCCGCTTGCGCCGAGTTCGACGGCTCGAACCACGAGCTTACCGCCATGCTCGTTCACAATGACACGTCCTTCAACGCTACCTCGCCGACCGCCAACCTCACCTACTACGCCTGCCCGCCGTCACAGCGCAACTTCACCGCGTACAACCACCGCTTCTTCATGAACGGTGAGGCGACTGGTGGACGAGGCAACCACTGGGGATCGTTCAAGTGGGGACTCGCGACCTTCATCTCTTTCAGCGGCGAGACCGACTTCTACCAGTCAGTTCACTATTCCTTCGACCATGTGCGTCAACAGCTCAGGGCTGACGACTCCGCTTCGCAGGTCCCCGGAGGACTCCTTCCTCGACGTTACGAAGGGCAACGCCTCGATCCTCCCGAACGAGACTGCGACCTTTGCGACCAACAGCGGTCCCTTCGGCGAGCTCTACGGCAACTACACCGACAACATGAACTACGAGCAAGTACGCTGGATCAAGAACGAGCTCAGCAAGGTGAACCGCACGGAGACCCCCTGGGTCTTTGCGATGAGCCACCGTCCGATGTGTGAGTTCCTTCCCAGATTGCGCGCTCTTCCTTTGCGCTAATGACGGTCCTTCACGCGCAGACTCGTCCGAGGTCTCGTCGTACCAGGCGCACATGCGTAAAGCCTTCCAGCAGATCCTGATTGACGGGGGCGTCGACGCGTACTTCTCGGGGTGCGTTGCGTGCTCGGTTTCGGCCTGATCGATCGTGGCTGACTTGTTGACCTGCAGACACATCCACTGGTACGAGCGCATGTGGCCTCTCACCGTTAACGGCACGGTCGACTCGGCTGCGATTAAGTCCAACCACACCTACGTTGCCTCGAAGAACTCTCTCATTCATTTGATCGAGGGCAACGCCGGCAATGTCGAGAGCCACTCGACGCTTGGAAAGGCGCCCCTCCTCAACACGACCGCCGTCCTTGACCAAGACAACTACGGTTTCGGCTCGCTGCGCGTCCACAACCGCACGACCGCCACCTACACGTTCATCAAGGGCTCGGACGGTTCGGCGGGCGACTACGTGACTATCGTCAAGCCGTCGCAGGATTCGCAGGGCTCGCAAGGCTCGCAGAACTCGCAGGGCTAGAACGGCAAGGGCTCGCAGAAGTCGCAAAACTAGGGGAGCGATCTTCCCTTGCTGCTCGCGCATCCCTAAAACGCCGCCAACTTGGGCCTTACTCTCTTTCGGGATCCGTTGTTCATATTCCATTTCCCCTACAATCCACTGCGTTGTAGATTTGCCAGATACGCTGAAACATCGCAGAAGATGCAGCCTGTTCGAGGATTGCGAGGTCAAGAAGAGGCGAACTGGCGGCGAGTGTACTTCACGAAAGCAGAGAGAATTCAGATGCAGGATTGAGCTCTCCCGTGAGCGCGGATGCGCGAGCATAGGAAGCAAAATGAGGAGACAAATCTACGAGCAGGAGCAAGAAGGAGCCCAGGAGAACCAGAGCGGCGAGAGGGTCTGGTCCACGAGCTCCGGTCAGCGTTTACAGGGAGCGCAGGCCGTCGAGTGACGCAGCGTCGTATGATGCTGCGTTTTATGAGTGCTTGTCGAAGGATCAGCAAGTTGCCAGTAAGGGAAGAACGAGACGAGAGTACGAGGAAGCAGCGGAGGTCAACCCAGTTCGCCACTCGCTTCTCCTGGGCTAGCTGCCCGCCAGAGAGTGCTCGTATGCTGCGCGAATCGAGCTCGGAACAGGCTTCGTTCCACTGCACGCGCGTGACAGTCCTCGGAATGAAGGCGAGTGAGCGAAGTCGGCGTTAGCGGTGCGAGATGGCGTCGGGCGAA
>NW_015623021.1:0-2636 GCF_000320785.1 Rhodotorula toruloides NP11
TCGCATCATCTCCTCGAAGCGATGAAGGCTGACCGCGTCTTGTGCGGTCTGGCAGGCTGGCTACAGGGTGAGCGAGGACTTTACAACGAGGCGCGAGCTCCAGCGTGCTTACAGACCCGATTTCTCGCCGTCTCCTCTTCATTCCTCGCTCCCCCACTACACCTCGTCACTCCGCCGAAGCACATCGACGGTCCGTTCGAGTCCCTCTTACAGTCCATTGAGATTCGCTAATGTTGCTGCCAGCCGAAAACAGGAGCGGAATGGTACGAGAACGAGGAATCCTGCGGGAAAGCCATCCGCGACTTTGTGGAGCGCACTGGCACGCCGCGCAGCGAGGTGCGAGTCTCCCTTGATGCACTCAGCGCACGACATTGACCTGATGGTGCCGCTGCAGATCTTTTTCACCACCAAGCTCATGCACAACAAGACTGACCCGGCCTGGGTCGAACACTGCGTGGACGTCTCGACGCAGAAGGCTGGCATCTCGCCCGACCTCTACCTCATCCACGACCCGAACGGCGGCCCAGAAGTGCGGGCAGCGATGTGGGAAGGGTGCTGCAGGGTCAAGGACAAGGGGAAGGTCAAGTCGATTGGCGTCAGCAACTTTGGCGTCAAGCACCTCGAGGACTTGCTCGCAGGCAAGCCCAAATACGTGCCTGCCGTCAACCAGATTGTGCGCAGTCTTACTTCTTTAACTTCTTTAAGGCACCTCATCTCGCTGACGTCGCAAGGAGACAGGACCTCCACCCCTTCATGACACGGAACGAACTTGTCGCGTATTGCGAGTCGAAGGGCATCGTCCTCGAGGCATGGGCGCCGCTCGTACGAGGATTGCGCTTCAAGCATCCGGTCGTCGTTGAGATCGCGGAGAAGTACAAGAAATCGCCTGCGCAGGTCCTGATCCGCTACGGCCTGGATCGGGTGAGTTCCGTCTCGTCTGTGTTTTTCCGCCCTTCTGAGTCCGCGCTCTCACAGGGCTTCATCGTCATCCCGAAATCAACGCACAAGGAGCGCATTATCGACAACGCGAACGTCTTCGACTTCAAGCTCGAGAAGGCGGACCTTGATGTGCGTTGCACGCCGATGCTCTTTTCAAGCAACACTGACTCGGCGAGTCCCAACAGCGCCTGACTTCGCTCGACGAGTTCCTCGTGACGGACTGGGAGGTTTCGACTGTCCCGTAGAGACTCTTTATCCTCGCTAGACTGTAAAGAGCTGCATCGCTCTCGTTCCTCGCTTCCCGGACGCACTCGATGAGACGCAAGCAACTGAAGTTCGCGTTCAAGCGGGCACCTACTTGCTCACTTGTCCCTCCTCGACGCTGACAACCGCGACCTCCAACGTTCCGCCGCAGACCGCAATCTGCTGTCCGTGAGGGTGCCATGCAATCTCGTAGATCGAGCTAGGGTGCGTGTACTCTGAAACGAGAGCGCGGTCCTGGCGAGCAACGAGCGTCAGCGAAAGGGAGCGAAGATGCGGCGAACGAGTGCGCACCTTGACCCGCCAGACGTCGAGCTTGTTGTCGTTGCTGCCGGTCGCGAGGTACCGACCCTTGGTCGGCTCGAAAGCGACCGAGTAGACAAAGTCGGTGGCGCGTGCGAAGGTGTAGAGACAGGTGCCGGTATCGGCGTCCCAGAGTCGAGCAGTTTGGTCGAAGGAGCAGCTGGATGCCAAGCGAGTCAGTCGAGCGTTTCTGAGGCGAGTGATGATTGACGCACGATGCGAGAAGGCGTGGCCCGTCATTGCCCTCCTTGCCGGCCTCGGGATGCCAAGCGATTTGATGCACGTCGCTCTCGTGCCCTTCGAGCACGAAGCAGCCTCCTCCTCCCCCATCCTCTTCGTCCATGTCGATCATCCGCTCCTCGTCTCCTTGCTTGACCTTCCTTGCAGCGATGTCACGTGCAACGGCTGGAATGTTGCGAAGTGACCAAACGCGGATGGTCGTATCGTCCGAGCAGGAGGCGATGAGCGTGCCGCAAGGAGAGAACTTGACGCCGTTGACTTCGTCGCGGTGGCCTTTGAAGCGGTGAAGAGGAGTAGGGCGAGTCGTCGACATCACTGCGGAACAACCTGTCAGCGAACGGCGCTCGTGCGAGCGAGTAAAGCACACTCACGGTGAACCTGCTTGTCCATGCTCGCGCTCACCCACGTCGTGTCGTCGTTCCAGTCGACGTCAAGCACAGCGTCCGAGTGCGTCGAGTACTGCTGCCGGACCTTTCCGTTGCTCGGGTCCCACAGGCAGACGGTCTGATCGAGCGAGCTCGTCAAGAGACCGGTGCCGGACGGATTCCACTTGAGCGAGCAGATCGAGCGCTGGTGCATCGACAAGACGAGGTAGAGGTCGCCGGACGGCGTCCAAATCCGGCCGACTCCGTCTTCAGAAGCGGTCGCGAGAAGCGAGCCGGACGGATTCCAGGCGACGCAGGTGATGTCGCATCGTCGCTGTGCGGAGGCGTGCTTGCAGACGATGGGGTCGGAGACGATCGTCTGGGCTGCGGAAGAGGAGGGTGGCGAGGGGACGTCCCAGATGCGACAGGTGGAGTCGGCAGCGCCCGTCGCGAGGAGGGAGGGGACCTTCGAGTTGAAGGAGCACGGCTGGATCTTCTGCGAGGCGTGAAAAGAAGCCATCAGCGTCG
>NW_015623021.1:2646-3568 GCF_000320785.1 Rhodotorula toruloides NP11
TTGGGATGCGGAAGAGGAGGGTGGCGAGGGGACGTCCCAAATGCGACAGGTGGAATCGGCAGCGCCCGTCGCGAGGAGGGAGGGGACCTTCGAATTGAAGGAGCACGGCTGGATCTTCTGCAAGGCGTGAAAAGAAGCCATCAGCGTCGTTCTCAATAGTGAGGTCGTTGCGGGGCTTACCGCGACCGTGTGACCCATCAGCTTGACTACCCGTCCGTCCTCGCTCCCAATCACCTTGACGCCGCGCATGTCGATCTCCTTCAGCGTCGCCGGCGTTTTCAGCGGGCTCTTCGGCGCAGTCACGCCGTTCTTCTTCAGCGTCGAGCCGCTCGACGACGACAACCCAGACTCGGCCGTCTCCGTCTTTACCTTCATCAATCGCTCGCCTCCACCCTCCTTCGACTGGTTCGAGTCGCCGGAGCCGCGTCGCCGCTTATCTGCCGCAGCTTGGGCGGCGGAGACAACAGGACCGGCGGAGGGAGATTGAAGCGGAACGGAGGTCGAGACAGTCTTGGTGGTCATGGTGATGCGGAACTTGGAGGGCGCAGGGCCAGGCGCAGACGGCGATGCAGACTGAGCCGCGTCGTTTTGTGCCGGCTTCGATTTGCGAGAGACGCCGGGCGAGGCGGACCGTTTCGGCTGCGAGGCGGCGGCAGATGAGGTAGATGTCGGAGGAACAGAAGAGGCAGACTTCTTCGCTGGAGGGGGCCGCAGGTCGTCCTTCTCCCGTTCCCGCTTCGCTCCCGTCGAGACCGCCGGCGGAGCGTCCTCCCGCTCCTTCCCCGTGTCCTTCTTCGGCTTCTCCACCTCGTGCTCGTTCGTGGTGCTTGCGTCCTCCATGTCGACGTCCTCGTCGTCCGGAGCTTTTCGTGCCTTCGTATCCCGCTCGACCGCCTTGCCCTTCCCTTTCTTGCCCGCTGCC
>NW_015623022.1:0-3411 GCF_000320785.1 Rhodotorula toruloides NP11
TTGCGCTCGTCATCTGGGCGCTCGGCGCGTTCTGGCTCCTCATCGCCCTCCTGAGCATCATCGACACCGCCTTCGAGGGCCAGATCCCCTTCAATGTGCGTCTCGCAGTCAACCACCTCCCCTACTCTCAAAATTGACGCACAAACTCGCCACGCAGATGGGCTGGTGGGGCTTGACGTTCCCCATCGGCACGCACGCAGTCGCAGCTACTACACTTGGCCGGCAGCTCGGCAGCACCGCGTTCAAAGTTGTCGGGACGGTCGAGAGCGTAGCGGTGGTCTTGCTGTGGATCTACGTGCGCTATGGATTCCTTCCTGACCTGCTAACCCTTCTGACGAGTGTCTTGCTGACGAGCGTATCGTTCGGGCTTGCAGATCGCGGGAATGACGACCGTCAAGAGCATCGAAGGCTCGATCTTCTCCGCTCCTTGCCTTGGACCGACGGGACAGGTGCGCATGCACGATCTCGTCTCTGGCTGGAGGCGCAAAGCTGACGACTCCGCCAACGCTCTCGCAGCCACCGAAAGAAGCGCCTCGGAAGAAGCGACCGTAGAAATGGAGCGGTCGAGCACGTCTCCTCACACGACTCACAGCTTTGAGAGGGAGCGACAGCACTGTCCTTGAGGTGCACTTGACGACTGTGTTGAGCCTGTGTGGGAAGCAAGTCAGCCTGCTTTAGAGGGGAGAAGGAGGAGAGGGAGTGGTCAGTCTCCAGCTCTTTCTCCCACTCTCTGTGCTCTCACTCTGCACCTCCTCCCTCCTCTTGACCCTGAGAGAGCGACTGAAGCTGTGAGAAGCGGAACACAGTCAGTTTGGGAGCGAGAGGAACGGTGAGAAGGTCAGGCTCACCTGGAAAGCCGGACCTCTTCTTCCTCAAACACACCCAGTTCACTTCCCAGCACTCTCCCCACACTCTTCTTCATCCACTGCACCGCACTTGACCAGTCCCACCCTCAACAGAGCGACTTTTCCCTCCTCCTCCTGCTCCTTTCTGCCCAAGTCCCCAGTTGCTGTCCCCAAAACCAGCTCAAACCACCGCCCTTTCCACTCTCCCACGCTCTCCTGCACCTGCTTGACCGGTCCGAGCCTGCAAGAAGCGAGAGTGAGCTTGAGAACGAGAAGAAAGCGAGAGGAAGAGCTCGAGGGCGAGAGGCACTCCAGAACTCTTCAGCTCGCAAGCTCGCAGCCAGCCAGCCTCTCACTGCACTGAGAACACGCTACTCCAGGCTGCAAGAAAGGTCTCAAGTCGGTAGCTGCAGAACTGAGCAGGTTGGACTGGGTGAAGAGGGAGAGAAGGGGGAGGAAGCAGTCCTTCTCTCCTTCAACTCGCTTTCCCTCCACTCAGTACGGGCACAGAGAGCACACTCGCACTCTACTTGACCCTGCGAGAGAGAAGCGAGGTCAGCCAGTTTGCGTTTGAAGCGAAGAGTCCCCCTCCCTCCTCTTCCAGCCGCTCCTTCCCGGACTCAGTCCAAGAGAACGAGCTCCAACTCACCCAGTTCCAGCTCAGCTGCACTTGTCTAGACGTCCTCGACCTGCAGAGAGCGCACAGAAAGTGAGTCAGCTTGAGGGAGAGTCGAGGGAGCGCCTTTGAGCGGGGTGAGGGAAAGTGAGCTGCCCAAGTCCAGCTTCTCCTCCAACTGACTTCTCCTGCTTCTCTCCCTCCTCCACAACCCCCTTCGAGGCCGGTCTCAACTTCTCAAGCCAGCCCTGCCCCAACTGAGCGAGTTGCACTCACCCTGCCCTCCTCCTCACCCAGAAAAGTGTGACCAAGTCCGCAAAAGGGAGCCCAACCCACCCTCAAACACCTTGTCCCGCTGAGTACTCGCCCTGCGCTACCAGGAAGCGGAAGAAGCGAGTCAGCAGCTTGGAAACTGAGAGAGCTGGCTCTGTCCCTCCTCCTCTTGCTTCTGGGCCAGGTTTGAGTGAGAGAAAGTGGACTGACAGCTTTGGGAGAGAGCGAGAGCCCTCTTCTTGAGGTGTACTTGACAAGTGTGTTGAGCCTGTGTGGAAAGCAAGTCAGCCTGCACTAGAGGGGAGAAGGAGGAGAGAGAGTTGGTCAGTCTGCAGCTCTTCCTCCCACTCTCCCTGCCGCAGAACTCCACGTCCTCCCTCCTCTGAACCTTCTGAGAGCAACTGAAGCTGTGGAAAGCGGAACAGAGTCAGTGTGAGAGCGAGAGGAAGGGTGAGAAGGTCAGGCTCAGCTGGAAAGCAGACCTCTTCCTCCTCAAACACACCCAGCTCACTCTCCAGCACTCTTCTCACACTCTTCCGCACCCACTCTACAACACCTGACCACCCCCAGCCTGAACAGAGCGAGTTTTCACTCCTCCTCCTGCTCCTCTCCGGCCAAGTCTCCAGAACTTGTCCGCAAAACCAGCTCCAACTGACTCCCTTTTGACTCTCCCACACTCTCCTGCAGTTGAGTGACCGGTTTGAGGCTGCAAGAAGCAAGAGTGAGCTTGAGAACGTGGAGAAAGCGAGAGGAGGAGCTTGAGGGAGACAAACACACCAGAACTCACCAGCTTGCGAGCTCGCAGCCAGCCAGCTTGGCACAGCACTCAAAGCACTCTACTTCAGCCTGCGAGAGAGGTTGCCAGTCAGCAGCTGCACAACTAAGCGAGTTGGACTGGGGGGGGAGGAGGAGAAGGGGGAGGAAGCGGACCTTCTCTGCTCAAACTTCCTGTCCTCCCACTCAGGACAGACTCAGAGAGCACGCTGCGACTGTACTTGGCGCTGTGAGAGAGAAGCCAAGTCAGCCAGGTCGAGTTTGAAGCGAACACTCCCCTCCCCTCCTCTTCAAGCTGCTCCTTCCCAGACTCAGTCCAGGAGAACAAGCTACAACTCACCCAGTTCCTGCTCAGCAGCACTTTTAAACACCTCCTTGACCTGCAGGCAGCGCACAGAAAGCAAGTCAGCTCGAGTGAAAGCCGAGGGAGCACCTTTGAGCAAGTCGAGGGAAAGTGAGCTGCCCAAGTCCAGCTTCTCCTTGAACTGACTTCTCCTACTTTTTGTCCTCCTCCACAGCACCTTTTGAGACCGGTCTCACCTTCCCAGCTCAGTCGTGCCCCAGCTGAGCGACTTGCACCCACCCTGCCCTGCTCCTCTGCCTGAAAAGCGAGACCAAGTCCGCAAAAACCTGCTCAACTCACCCTCAAACACCTTGTCCCGCTTAGTACACTCCCGGCGCTACCCAGCAGCGGAAGAACCGAGTCAGCAGCTTGCAAACTGAGTGAGCTGGCCCTGTCCCTCCTCCTCCTGCTTCTGAGCCAAGTTTGAGGGAGAGAGACTGAACTCACAGCCTTGAGAGAGAGCAACAGCACTGTTCTGTAGCTGCACTTGACGGCTGTGTTGAGCCTGTGTGGGAAGCGAGTCAGCCTGCTTCAGAGGGGAGAAGGAGGAGAGGGAGTGG
>NW_015623023.1:0-3333 GCF_000320785.1 Rhodotorula toruloides NP11
CGCGCGCACTCGCCTGCCGCGCCAGGCGGCCCAGGCAGCCAAGTACACCTTCGACGAGCCGTCCGATGACGAACCGGAGGATCCGCGGGGCGGGAGCAGCAGCGATGAGGACGCGAGGCCAACGAAGAGGCGCAAGAAGGGCAAGGACAAGGCTGCGGGTGCGTGCTGCGCTCTCTTTCAAACCCTTCCGCTCCTACTGACGCGATTTGCGGCCATGCGCAGGCAAGAAGGGCCGCGCTTCGAAAGAGGACGACGAGGACGACGAAGAGCGCTACATCCGCGTCTGGATCCGCGAGCCGTCGCCCGAGAAGGTCGAATACGAAGTCAAAGGCGTCGACTTCAGCAAGGTGTTGCCTGTGGAGGTGACTGTCGAGGTGCGCCTTCCTTTTCGCATGAACGCTGGTCCTCTTGCTGAGAATCCCCTTGTCTTCTGGCGCATTAGATACTCTCGTCCTTCCATCCCAAGACTCTCTACTCCCTCAGCTTCCTCAGCAAGACCTTTCACGCCATCATCACCTCGGCAGCCTTCAAACCCATCCTCCGCCGCGCCTTCCTCTTCCGCGACAAGGCTTTCGCTCCTGCGCGGTTCATGTACGCTCTCTATGGATGGTTGAGCGACTCCGATTCCGACAGCGAAGATGAGGGCGTCCTCCAGACCCAGCTTCCGAAAATCGACGCAGAAGAAGTCGACCCTTATCGTCTCGCCATGCTGCTGTACGAGCCGAGCTGCCAGGCACGTTCGTCCCCACGCATACGTAGCGCTCGCTGTACTGATTTAGCCGGCCTGCCCTAGCAGATCTGTCGCGGAAACGAAGGCGCAACGTACGACCCTCACCTCCTCCTTCGCATCTGCTCAGCTTGCAGGCGTCGCAACTTGAAGCTCATCAGCAATGTCCGCAAGAGCGACGAGCTCGGCTACCTTCACCCATCCACGCTCGACGCCGTGATCACCACAGCGAGTGCGTTATCGCGACTTCCTTGATTCGCTTGTAGCTGACAGAGTTGCGGAGCAGGGAGCGTCGACAGCCCTGGAAGCAACGGGCGCGAACGTGCGCTTTACGTCCCGCATCTCGAAGCGGTTTCGCAGCGTCTGGATGAGTTGGCGCACAAGGGCAATGACAAGAAGTCGACCCTCACCACCGGCAGTCCCGCAACTCCCGCAAGCCCAACTTCCAGCGCCGTGACCACGGCGAGACGCTCAACGAAGCGGCAGGCTGCCCAAGGTTCGACGAGTATGCGCATCCAAGCGTTCGTCCTGGAGAGGAAGAAGATGCAGAAGGAAGGAGATGATGTGCGTTGCTCGATCGTCGCGTACAAGCGTGCGCTTACGTTAGTTCTCAGCTTTCTGCATGTCTCCGCAAGTACTCGCTGCAGCTCGAGTGCTGGCTCAGCACGGAGGAAAGGCGAGGTCGCAAGGCCGCGGAACGCGCGGTCGGATTGCGTTGGCATGAGTGCGTACCGCTTCACGACGGAAGAGGCACTCCCTCACAAGGCTCTTCTACAGCATCCTCAACCGCATCGAGGAGGAGGGCGTCTTCGACTATTTGCCATCGGATGTCTGGCTCGAACAGTGCGCCGAGTCTGGTTTGCCTGCGAGCCCTGTGTCGATCTGACCAGCTTGTTCCTCAGCCGCCTCAAGGCCCATCCGCTTGTCAACAGGACGGATCCGCTCAATGACGAAGGTGTGTCCTTTCGCCCTCCGGACGCACATCCTCGCTGATGCTGTCTTCTCAGTATGGACAACGATCTCGCCTGTCCTCTATCGCGAGATCGCTCGTATCACCGCAACGAAGCTCGCCGAGAAGTACGAGGAAGAGAAGAAGCGCGTCGATTGGGCCGCCCCTCAGGTCGCCATAGACCTCCTCAAAAAGCCTGCCGAAGTCTCCGACGCCGGTACGCTTTCGAAGGGCTCGCGCGCGTGACATCTAGCTGAAGAGAGTATCCCTGCAGGCTGGGTGTACCTCGAAGCCGCCCTGACGAAGCATCTTGACGACTTGAAGGCCGAACTCGCTCGCAGGCAGGCCCGACGTCGTGACGCCGACGACCTCGCAAAGAAGCAGGACCGACTCGACAAAAAGGTCGACTTCTTCCGCAAGCGCTATTCTCAGGTCATCGAGCAGCTTCCGACCGAAGGCGCCAAGGCTTACGCTCCGCGCTTCCTCGACTTCCTCCGCCTGCCTTCCGTGCGGAACCTTTACGAGCTGGACGACTACGCCGTTGAGCGGAGGAAGATCAAGGACGATCAACACGTCTTTCAGGACCGCCTCGACGAGGTCTTCGAAGATGTCGGCGCTTTCGCGGCGGACCTTCGCCTCGACGTCCTCAAGCACCTCCTCTCGACGTACACGGATGACGACGCTGGGGAGGTCGATGCTCTTGACGTCGACGCCCTCGCGGACCCGCAGTATGGCGACGACTATTTCAACCGCCCTTCGAACTGGTTGATGTGCAGCCGCTGCAAGTTCTTCGGCTCGATCGTCGACGTCCTCCAGCACGCCCACGCCGAGCACGAACTCAATCCGCCGCCCCTTACGCTCGCGGACCAGATCGAGGACGAGGACAAGGACCCCAGTGCGGTGGCCGGCAATACGCCAAAGTGGCTGGACGAAGCGCCGGAGCCGCCTTACGCCTTGTCGCTCGAAGTCGCCTGCGCCTGGTCTGCAATCCTCGAGCTGAGCGGTGTCGATGGCGACTCGTCGACAAGTACGAAGGGCGACATCGACCTGGCCCTCAAGGGCTGCAAACTTGTCTGGGAGAACGTCCCCAAGCGTTGGTATCGCAGCAGGGGAAGGAGGACGCGGTACAAGTGGCAGGACATGGTGAGATCGAACGTTCGGTTGACGCGGTACGGGAGCTGACCTTGGTCCTCTCAGATCGAAACCGTCAACAATGAGGCCAGGTGGGCGGGCGAGTCGACAGTCATCGAGCCGCCCATCATCGCCCTCCTCCCTCTCACTCCGGCAGAGCAACGGCGCGCAGAGCGGGTCGAGCAGAGGAAGCAAGCCAAGGCTGGCTCGTCGAAGCAGGACGGGACTGTCGAGTACGAGCAGTCGAGCAGCGATGAGGAGGACGACAGTGAGGGCGCGGAAGGGCGCACCGGGGGAGGAGAAGCATCGCACGAGGAGGACGAGGAGGACGAGGACGAGGAGTAAGGAAGTCGGAGGACCGCTTGTCGTCGCTTGTAGTGAGGAACGGGAACGCCGCTTGAACCGCTTCCCTTTTTCTCGTTTTCGCTTCGCTCGCTGATCTCGCTGACCTCGTGCGGCTGTCCTCGCCATCTCTGCGCTTTTGACGAGCCCGCCAAAGTCGCCGGCGCTGTCAACTCGAGATGTC
>NW_015623024.1:0-3129 GCF_000320785.1 Rhodotorula toruloides NP11
ACACGACCGGCAGCTCCGCCCAGCAACCTCCCATGATGGCCAACGCGGCCGTCGCCTCCGCCTCCCCGAGCGTGAGTCGTGACTGCTCCGCTCTCCCGACGCCACGTCCGTGACTGACGACGCACGCCTGATGCAACAGACCCAGGACTCTACGCGATTGCAGCCAACGACTGCCGCACCGGAGACGGTGTGGATGCGGGAGACTCATCGCCAGATCACTCAACGCTTTGCTCTCGGTGCGGCTGTTTGACCGGCTGGGATTGTGTGCAATAGCTTACGATGTCTTCTTCCAGATTCACCGTCGAACCCCTTCGCCGCCGAAACCTCCCACACCCTCTCGACCCGCGCGCCCATCGTCACCGACCGTATATTCGCCGGCACCATTACGCATGTCCGCCGCCTGCCAACCCTCGCACGAGACCTCTTGACGCACTTTGAGCAAGAAGTCCTGCCTCTTCTTCCCACCTGGTTCGGCCACGAGTCCTTCGAACCCATGCCAAGCGACTACTACGACTCGCCCAACTTCGGCTCGAACGAGTACGACGCGCAGGCGTGGTTGTCAGCCGTCGTCGATCGGCTCGCGCAGTTTGCGGCAGGCGGCGTGCTTGGCCTGCGGATTCGGCGAGGCAGTCAATACAACACGCCGCAGCAAGGCGCCTCGGACATTTCGCTGTTTCTCCACGGCGACCCCTACGTGGAGATTCCCCAGGAGGTGAAGCTGACCCAGGCGTTGACGGAGGTGCTTATGCAAGCGATGCTCAACCGCCTCGTTCTGCCGCAAATGTTCGACATGGCGCAAGATCTTCCGACGCTGTGGCAGCTGGAGGTGTACAGTAAAGCGCCCGCGCGCTCGTCCGCGAAGCGCAACGTTCTCTCCCCGCCCAGCGGCCTCGACCCGTACCCTCGTCGAAGACCGCAAGCAGCAAGCGCCCCCGTTCCGCGAACAAGTGGTCGGCCGACGAACCCGTCGCAAAAGGCGAAGGAAGCGGCCATCTTGGAGGACTTCTCCGCCCTCTCCTTCAGCAGCACGGCCAAGCCCCTGCCTGCGGAGCGCGCCAAGCCTGGTCAAAGAGCGCCGATCAGTATCGCCAAGAAACCCCAACGGAAGCAGCCGGCCCTGCATCAGTGGCAAGGCTGGGGCTTCCACGAGTCGACGACGACGCCGGTGCCTTGGGACGCCATGGACGACGAGATGCGAGCGATCACGCTATTCACACAGCAGCTCAGCGTGCAGCTCGCCGTGCTCAAACAGCGCAACCAATCCTCCTTCCAACCCCTCGTCTTCGGTACTCCCGACCATAACCTCCCGATGTTCCGCTTCGGCACGAACCTCCTGGTTTGCGACATGGAGAAGGACCTCGCTCTCGTCGCTCGAATGAAGGCCGTCTTCCTCATCTACCTTCGCGTCGGCCGGCACAGCAAGCTGTCCGACCGCTTGCTCAGCAAGCATGCCGATCAGGCGGAGTACCTGCAGTTCTTCAAGGATCTCGATGTCGCCACTTTTGTCCGCAACCTCCACAACGTGCGTCCGGTTCAAACTGGCTTGACGAGGGCCGACGTATTGACGCTTGCATTCGCGCCTATAGGGCTCTTCGTCGGCCGGCGCACCAGCAGCAGGGCCTCCGCTGGCGACCGATCCTTCCGTCGACCCGGCCGATTCTTCTGCGACTGCCTGTGCAGACGACTCGTCTTCCGCGTCTTCCGCCTCATCTGACGTGGACGAGTCCTTCGAGTCGGAAACGACCGCGCTCACGGCTCTCGACGGGAACGACGAGACATTGCCGAAGTTTGTCGACCTGCTCGAGACGTCGCCCGACTCGTCATCGCACGACCTTGCCGGATCGCACGAGACGCCCCACGACTCGTCATCGCGCTACCTCGCCGAGTCGCTCAAGACCTCGCACGACATCTCCCGCAGCCTCGTCGAGGCGCCGCTAGAGCCTACGCCCGATCTGCTGGCGAGCCTCGAGCGAGCCGCCAAACTCACCCTCGAGTCGGGTCTCGATGACCTCGGCGCGTTCTCAGGCTGCTACAAGCGCTCGTCTAGCGAGAATATCGAGGGCGATGGCACTGCGGCACTCTACCTATCACAGCATCTCGGCAGCGGATGGGGCGGGGATGTGTACGGCGACTCCACCGGCCGCTTCGCCGTCAAGGTCGTCGCGCCGCGCCATGAAGAGTCTCTCGACGAGTATCGTGACCGTCTGGACGAAGGGGCGCGGGAACATCAGGCCCTCGTCACGTTGCGAGGCAGGAGGCTTCAGTACGCGCCCATGTACATCGGTCTCTTCGGCGGCGCGATCGACGACATCGTGGTCCTGCTCCTCATCTTCGAGTTCATTCCGGGCGTGGTGTTGCAGACCTGGGGCGACGTGGCTCGGTGAGTTTTTCGACTTCAGCCTTTCTGCTCTCTCGCTCACGCCAATTTTTGCAGACACCGGAGCGTGTGCGTTGCCGCGGTTGAGGCTCTCCACAACGACCAGATTGAGCATGGCGACCTTCGACCAGCAAACTTCATCGTGAAGCCGAACGGCGCGGTCAAGATCATCGATTGGGCACGCTCGCGAGTTGACGCCAGGCCGGATGAACTGG
Organism: Rhodotorula toruloides NP11; assembly: GCF_000320785.1. Classification (NCBI taxonomy): domain Eukaryota; kingdom Fungi; phylum Basidiomycota; class Microbotryomycetes; order Sporidiobolales; family Sporidiobolaceae; genus Rhodotorula; species Rhodotorula toruloides. Next base: position 2,593 of record NW_015623024.1, read on the forward strand.
CTCTCGAACGCGAGCAGTTTCTCTACAACATCAATGCTGCCGACTGCAACGCCGTCTAAAGGTGCCCGACTTGCTTGGAAGACTTCCATGTACTCTTTCCCTTCGCTTTTCACTCTATACCTCGCCTTCGTTCATTACCTTCTGCTTCGCCATTCCCACGCCGCCCTCTTTGTCTTCGGCGCATCTTCCTCTACTTTGCAAAGAGCCAAATCCCCGATCCATGCTCGTGAATTGCTCGCGACCATCGAGAAGAGAACGAAAAATGGCGCCGTCTCTCGCTCTCACGGGTATACGCATGGTCCGACGCCTAGCGCAGCTCAAGTATGTCATGCCGAGTCACCCTGCAATAGCAAAAGCCAGGAATGTCCCTCAAGCTACCGCTCAATTCGCTGACCACCACCCGCCAACTTCGAGCCCTCTAGACATGCGACTACTGCCCGCCTCGGCTGGCTGTCCTCCTTGTAAGCCTGATAGCTCGACGCCGTCGCTTACAGGAAGAGTCGCGAGTACGCGCCTGGGAGAGTCTTGCCGGTCGAG
>NW_015623025.1:0-2911 GCF_000320785.1 Rhodotorula toruloides NP11
GGAGGTGTCGTTGGCGGAGATTCCGGCACAAGGGAGGGTCGTCATCCCCGGCAGACCCAGCGCCTCGAACCGAGCCTGCAGCTCGTCCTCTATCGCCTGTAACCGCCACGCCAGCGGTCCAACCGGTTCCTCCGTCTCCGACGCATTCCTCGCCAACGTGCGCGGAAATCGCCCGACCATCCCCTCGACTTGGCGCGGATCGGGTACGAGCGGGTCCTCGTACACTCGGTAGATGGGGCGGAAGTGGCGCAGGTAGACGAGTGCAGCGAGCGCGGCGAGGACGGCTGCGAGAGCGAGGATCGACGCGGCGAGGATACATCTCGCTGAGGACAGACCGCACGCTCCGCAGCCCACCTTGCGCCTTCCCTGCATCCACCTCACTCCCCTGTACTCGCCCAACGCGTCCTCCTCGTCCTCCGGGTCCATCCAACCCGCGCCCTTCGCTCGTGCTGCGCCCCCTCGTCTCGCGCGCTTCTCGTCCGCTCCGTCGACGGGGGGCGAGTCGGAGCGGTACCGCGGCAAGAGGGGAGTCTCGGGAGTCGAGTCGTCTGGCGCGCTATCGGTGCTCGAGCGCGCCATGTTGTTGTTTCGTGTTGGAGGAGGATGACGGGGGCTCGAAGGGGCGGTGCTGCTCAGCGGAGAACCCGAGAGATGCGCAAGTCGAGGGGAGGCGTCGAGTTGGCGAGTTGGACAGTGACAGTCTTGAACACTGGCAGCTCGTGCAAGTACGAGTTAAGCTGGCGAAAGGCGAGAAGTGGCCCCGCTGAGGAGGACGAGGAGGAACAGGGGTCGGCCCGCCAAGTCCCCTTCAATGCGAGTGACGGCTCAAGCCTTGGAAATCAAGAGCCACTCGAAACGAAAGCAAGCAAAGTCAGCAGTCCTCGCAAAACGCAGCCCGACCCAGCTTCGTGCGCGAAATCGTCGCTCGTCTCCCGCGAGCGAGGGGAAGCATCCTGCGCGCCGCATCAACGGAGGTCAGCGCCCGCCTGCTCGTGCTGCAGAGAGACTCGAGTGCGCACCAGTCCGAGCCTTTCCACGCTCCTGGAAGCCGTCGTCGAGGCGAGCCATTGCCGAGCGATTCCAGCGAAGGAGGGGACTTGGCGCTTCCGAGAGCAGGCTGGACCGAGGCTCGTGGCGGTAGAGCTCGTAAGCAGCGCAGCGTGGCTCTTCAAGCGCCTTCAAAGCCAGCTAGACGTGTTGCAGAGGGAAGAGAGAGGCGCCGAGTCGTCCGACCGCACGAGTTCCGACCTCGCTGATTATCGCCCACGGTCACGCAAAACAGCGACGGTACGAAGCAGCGCAGGAAGCTACTCTCGAGACAGGCCGAGGGATCCGGTGCGTCACGAAGGGGAAAGAGAGGGAGTCGAACCAGCGAGTTTTCAGCGACTTCGAGCGCGAGGGTAGGAGGGAGAGGGTAGGAGGGAGTGGTACAGTCTCGTGTAAGAGAGAGGTCGGAAAGGGTATGCGTAAAACGAGCGGGTTGTGCGAAGATCGGCTAGTGGTACATGCGAGTGAACGAGAGAGGGAAGAGCGATATGAACCTGGATGAGAGAGCACAATAGAACACCTTGAGAGAACTGCTTGACGACCCACAACTTGACGAACAACCAACGACGAAACGACGAAACGATTTGACGACTTGACGACCGGAACCGAGGCGAGGCGAGAGGGCGGAGGGGGTGGGTCACCGCTGTATGATGGTCCTGATGAACGAATAAGGTCTCTCCCACGTCCCCCTCAGCCACTCCAAATCGACGTGGAAGCCTCGGACCCAGCCGTAACAGACGACCGAGTCGGGTGGTGAGAGGTCCCACCAGGGGATCCGTTCGGATGGGTCGAGGGCGTCGTCGGAGGGTAGAGGGGAGGGAGGAGAGAGAGGCGAGGGGACGGTGAGTTGGGAAGTGGAGGGAGGGGAAAGGGAGGAGAGGCGACGGAGTTGAGGGTGGAAGTAGGTATCGTGGTCGTAGGTCGTCCGAACAGACGGTACGATCTGCTCAAACCCCGCCATCAGCACCACAACAACTTTCTTCAGATGGAATGAGAAGCGAACGCACCAACCACCGATCGAACCCTCTGGTCCAGAAATCCTTCGCAAGCGTCTTACACTCGCTCGCCGCGCATTCTCCCGGGCTCTTCAGTGCGGAGCGGAATCGCGCTGGGGTGCTGACTGTGAGCGGAGGGGGTCGACGCCATGATTTGCGGGAGGAGAGGGAGAGGGGCGAGGAGGGATCGTAGCGCGGCGAGATGGCGGTCGAGGTGAAGGGTGTGGCGTCGAGTGCGAGCATGCCGTTCCAGCACGAGTCTGCGCACACCATCAAGCATCAGTCCACCGCCTCCTCGAGTGTAAGCGCGAAGCGGCCGAACTCACAGACTGGCACCGGCAAACCCCGGTTCCACCTCTCCTTCCACCGCTCCTCGCCCGGCTGATCAAATATCTCCTCCACTCCGTTCCTCCACTCGCTCAAGATATCCGCGCGAGCACGGAACGTCTCTCCCGACAGGGAGCGGGAGACCTGCGCCATCTCCATCCGTCAGCTCGCTAGCAAAGAGGAGAGAAGGGAAGGCGGCGAGACGCACCCAGTTGTCGTAAAACTTGACACTCCCGTTCCACTTCCTCGCGAGCCCTCCATTCGGCCTCCAATCCATCGCACAAGCCGCATCCGCCTCCTGCGCCTTTCGCTGAAAGACCAACTCCAACACATCGCTCGGGCAGGTGTAGACGTCGTTGATGAAGACGATGTCGGAGAAGGAAGCGCCGTCGCGCTCGAGGGGGGAGAGGAGGACGTTGCGGTAGACGGAGAGTTGGGCTATCCGGTCGACCGCCTTCCAGTTCGTCTTGCGTGGGTCGGAGAGGATGGTATGCGATGCGCCGAGTGCGGTCAGAGCCGCTGCGAGGTGTGCGAGTGCGAGG
>NW_015623026.1:0-2848 GCF_000320785.1 Rhodotorula toruloides NP11
CAAAATTCGTCCGCGACGACGACAGGACAAAGCCGCCTCCTTGTCTCCACCTTTCATCACGCCCAACCAGCTCACGCAAGATGCCAGTGGACCCCACCACTCATCAGCGCGACCGCTTCAAGCCGCGCAAGGACAAGGCGTTGTGCGTTACCCTTTCTTACCCGCCCATGTCAATCTCTGACCGTTCCCTCCTCACGCAGGCTCCTCAACGCGGGCCGCCTTATGGAACGTCGCGAGAACCGCGAGCTCGACGAGCTGACTGCTCAGATCGCCTCGCTCGAAAAGCAGCTCGAGGAAGCACGCGCTGCGAGCGCCTCAACTGCGGCTTTGTCGACGACGACTGGCGGATCGGCGGTCAAGCAGCTGCAGAAGGAGGTCTCGGAGCTCAAGTGCAAGGTGCGTAGCACGCCGTAGGAGAGTTAGTGCTCGAGCAGGCCGGACTGACCGCCTTCACTTCTCTGTGTCTTTCGCCAGCTGAGCGAGGCGGAAGCCGAACGCGACGCAGCCACGTTCGCGAAAGAGTCACTCGAGCGTCAAGATAGTCGTCAGGGCGGCGGTGGAGGCGAAGGCGGCAGCAAGCAGCTGCAGCGCGAATTGGAGGAGTCGGCGAAGCGCCTCAAAGCGGTCGAAGCGGAGCTTGAATCGGCGAGGCAGGAGGCGAGGAAGCTGCAAGAGCAGCAGGTCAGGTCGTACGCTGCGAACGGGCGTAAGATGGATGCGGCGGAAAGGGCGGAGTACGAGGAGGCGATGGAGAGGGTGAACGTCCGGCTGCAGACGCTTGAGGAGGTTCGTCAGCTACATCAGTCCTTGTTCCCGGTATACTGACGAGTTCGGAGGAGTAGGAGAATACCCGGCTCGCCGCTCAGCTCAAGCTCGCCAGATCGCAGCAGGCGAGTGTCTCCGTCATTTGTCGGTCACGTTGACAGATAGTTGATCGCGTCACGCCCGCAGAAACTCGCCGAGGAGGAGAAGCGTACCGAGATCGAGCGGCACATCGAGCGTGCCAGGCAGGCGACGCGGCGAGCTGAATCGGCGGAGGACAACCTAGCGAACGCTCGCGCGCTCGCTCAAACGGCCAAGTCGGCGCAGAAGGAGGTTACTGCACTCAAGAAGGAGAAAGAGCAGTGCGTCAGTCAGCCGGAGCTAGTCGCGCCTAGCTGACTGCCCTCGCCATCCGCACAGGGTCGAAGCGCGCCTGATCGAGCTCGAAAGGACTTGTGCCGACCTGCAGCGTGCCCTCAGCGAGACGCAGGACGACCTCGCGGAGGAAAAGGTGCTCGTCGGCCGGCTGCCGCGCGAGGCGCAGCAGAGGTTGGGGCAGGCGGAGAAGCGGCATCGCGAGGAGGAGCAGCGCCTGAAGAAGCAGTTGGCGACCATCACGTGCGTACAGCGTTCCGGGTATGCTCGAACCGCCAATGACCAGGTTCCACGCCTGCAGGGATCGCTGCGCGCTCATCTGCCAAACCCTACAGCTTAAGGAGGCCGATGTCGCGACCATCTTCACCCGCGGCGATACGCCTCTCGGACGCGACCTGTGCAAGCATGGCCTGCGAGGCATCTGGTCCGCATACCGCGACGCACAGGACTCGGTCGTCTTCCTCAAGACGCAGGTCTCGTCGCTCGCCTCCAAGGTCGAGGACCTCCAGGCTCAGCTCGACGAGCAAGACCATCAGTCCCTCCCCGGCTCATGGCCTGGCACGGACGACGCTGCCGCTGCCAAAGCCGAGATCGACAGGCTCAAAGGCGAGCTGCACGCCGCCACGCTCGAGCTGGCGAACGAGAAGACGCGAAGCACCGAGCTTCGCACTCAAGCTGCCGCTGAGTCGGCGAGCCTTCGCGAACGCATTGCGCGTCTTGAAGCACAGTGTGCGTTCTGGCTCAACCTGTCCTTCACATCGCATGCTCACCGTTTGCGGTTCGCAGGTCCCGCAACTCCTCGCTCGGAGAGTGCTGCCCCAACCGCTTCTTCGACCGCCCAGTCCCGCCTTGTCATCGAACGTCTCACCAAGACTGTCGAGGAGCTCAATAAGCAGAATGCGGTCCTGAGGAACGAGAACAGTCCGTCTCCCCGGTCCCCTCTGCCCGCGTATCGCTGGGTGCTGACTGTCCCGTCCGATGCGCAGCAAACCTCCTCCTTCAGCTTGTCGGTGCCGACTGAATGCGTGCGCGGGTGCACTGGTGGGCGGTCGTGTATGAGGTGAGGGTGTGAGGGGGAGTCGCGTGCGAGGTTGGCGTACGGAGATGAGGCGGGAGAGATAGCTTGGTCGCGCGCCGTGAATTGGAAACAGCCCGTACGAAGTGCTCGCTAGCATGCAGCGGCAGCAGAGTTGGTTGTGAGAACAAGGGGGCGCCCTTCTTCTTCGCGAGGAGATGAAGTTCTTTCGCTCCCACCACTCACCCTCACTCCGCTGTGCTCGCTTGAGGAGCTGCTGAGGCGCTCCCACAGACTGCTGCTACCATGTCCAACATCGCCCAGCGGGATCTGATGAAGCCTCGCAAGGTGCGCCGTCCGTCCTTCTCCACCTCGACCCTCGCTGACCCTGCTCTTGCCGTCCTGCGCGTTCATTGACGCCAGGTGAGCTCGCGCCGTTAGTTTTCTCGCCACTACGTATCCCACGCAGAGCTCCGCCGCCCAACCTTCAGCTGCACTCGTCGACGTCGTCCTCTTCTCCTCCCTCGTCTTCTGCTCTCCCGTCGCCTTTGACACGACAAGTCGACTGCAGCTACACTCGCACACTCGCATGACGGCAATGGGCGCGCTCTTTCTCGCCAGCTATGTGCCCCACGCAGAGCCCACCTCTCATCCCTCAGCCGCACTCGTCGACGTCCCCCTCCCCTCCTCCCTCCA
>NW_015623027.1:0-2806 GCF_000320785.1 Rhodotorula toruloides NP11
TTTCCGCATGTCCGCGTTCGGAGAAGGGAGAGACGCACTCCGAAGGTCGACTCGTTCTGGTCCTTCATCCCTTATGAGCCAATAACGTGGGCTGGAAGTACACGCGAGTAGCTACGAGTATGGTACGACGACAAGGGACTTAGGGAAGGAAGGGAACACAACTTAGGGAACGAGAGAGAGAAAGACGCGCATGTTCGACTTGCGCAGGTCCTCCTTCGACCACTCCCTCCCCTTCCTTCCCTCGTACCCATATCGCACTACCTCCCCGTCATGCAACAACTGCAGAACCTGCCCATCCTGCGACCAACGCAGTACGAAGTCAAACTGCGTGTCCTCCGGCAAAGCGGCGACGAAGGCGACCGCTCGCAGCTGGTGCACCTCTCCAGTGCGGGAGACGGCAACGCCGCGGATGGCAAGCCTGGGATTTCCAGTGTGATGGACCGACACTTCGCGGACTGTCTTGGCCGTGAAGGGCGAGCCGGTCGTAGCGAGCTCGTTAGGGAGGAAGAGGTTTGTCGTCCTGCGTCCGGCGTGGTGGTGACGGCTGAGGAGCGCATGGACGAGGTCGCGATAGGTGTCGAGGCGGAGGTTGGCGCCTTGGACTCGCGCAACGAGGTGAGGGAAGTGGGTTTGGAGGAGGTTGTCGAGCTGTGCCGTCGACGCGTTGAGGCAGCCGTAGCGGATCTCGATGAGCTCGTCGAGCGACATGTTCTGCTTCGACTTCGAAGAGATGTCGTCGGTTGGCTGCGTTGTGGCGCCGGCGGAAGCGATGCGATAGGTCGACATTACGGTCGACCAAAGGCGCTGCTTCGCGGTGAGAGACGCGGCTGAGAAGGAGAAAGAGTCAGCAAGCGTTCGAGCTGAAGCTCGGCAGTCTTCTGGGACTCACCCGAACTGTCCTCCTCGCGTGCCGCCCACAACTCCATTCCAAAGTCCCGCTTGTCGGCCTCTTTCAGCCTCTCCTCCTCCTCGCGCATCATCTCAAGCCGCCGCTGCCGCGCATCCGACTCCTCCGCTCCTCCGTCGTCGTCCTCGACCGCTTCTTCGCCTCCCCCGCCAGACGGACGAGTCATCATTTCGACGGTCAACTGGCCTGTTGTCTCAACGCGGCGCGAGAGTCCTTTGTCGAGCGCGAGAGCGCGGAGGGAGAGGGGGCGCCGTTTGGGGAGGGTATTCGGGTCGAGAGGTTGATCGGGCTTGAGTTGCGAGAGGTACGAGATGAGAAGCTGCGATGGGACGACCGGTCCGCACGAGATAGCGTTGGCGGCACCAGCCGTCGACGCTGCACCCGAAGCGACCGCATTCGTGACTTCACTCGCCATGGTGACGGAACGCGAGTAAGGGTAGACGGAGGAGGGGAGGGCGGTGACGAAAGTGAGGAAGAGCTGGACGTCGCCGGGCGGATAGGCGGATTGGACGGGTTGAAGGGCATGGAGGAGGACGGAGAAGAGGGACGCAGGGTCCGCCAGGTGACCGAGCGGCCGGACCTCGTTGTTGAGCTGTAGTTCTGACCCAGCGCCCCAGCCGACGTAGAGCGAGAGTCGAATCGAGGTCGGCTCCTCGTCAATGTCGAAAATGGCATCGAGCTTGTCGGTCAGAGCCGTGACGCAGAGGAGGAAGCTGTGAAGGACGCCCTTCGACTCGGCGAGACTGGCGATGTGGCTCGTGTTGAGGCCATCGACGAGCTCGCCTGCTGCCTCGGCACTCATCTCGACATGCCAGAGATACGTGTACCGGAAAGGCTTGGCAATCTCGCCGGCGACGAGCTCGCGGTCGAGAGGACTGCGCCATCGAGGGAGCATCCCGTCGAAACGCCGCACCCACTCCGGCAGATGCGGGGCGAGCGAACGGAAGACGGGGTACGTCGGGAGAACATGGTGCGCGCCCAAAGCCTCGGCGTTGTAGGCCTGCATACGTTCGTATGCCGCTCGCGTCTCCCCGTCGTCCAGCGCCCGTGCCGCCCATTCTGCGCCAGCCTCCGCCTGCTCAGCCTCCGTTTGTGGCTCGGGCAGCAGCTCGACGACGAGCCCGCGGATCTCGCGACCGCCACGAGCTTCGAATGGGCTGAAGGCTGGCCAGCCCATCTCGCTTGATCGGGTCGACGGGGCGAGTGTACGCGCGGGCGGGTCCGGAGCTGGTGCGGGTGCGGGTGCGGGCGCGGGCGAGGGCGAGGGTGCGGGAAAGAGAGGTGCAGTCTGAGTCGGCGCATTTGGCTGAGCGATTACGATAGGCGAAGGCGCAGATGCAGGTGCAGGCTGGGTAAAGACGGGCTGAGGAGGCGAAGCTGCCGGACGAGGTGAAAGTCAGCGGGTTGGCCTCGCGCGGCGACAGATAGACTCTACGAGCGCAGCAGAAGGATAGTACGCACCATCGAAGGCTCGAGAAGCTGCAGCTGCGGTGTAGTCTGGCAGAATCGAGTCGAGGCGGAATGCGGGAACGAGGGAGCCGTTGTGCGAGCGGTAGACAGTGCGGGTCGCTTCTTCGAACGGCACAGGGAAGTCCTTTGGCAGTTCGTCCATCGCGTAGCAGTGGAGAAGCGAGGGAGAGGTGCGTGCGGTGAAACGAGAGAGAAGGAGAGGGAGGACGTGGAGCGGCGCAAGCACCTCGCCTCTGCTGCCAGGACTTCAGACATGGTCGTTGGAACGGTCTAGAGCAAGTTACGACGAGATTGACGATAGGGAAGGAGTGAAAGCGGGTTCAAGCGATGAAGAGGGAGAGCGTGGAGTGTACGACAACAACAAACTACAAGCGGGCGTTCGCTAAGCCTGACTAGTCCTGCTGGACGGCGAAGAAGATGTGCTTGACG
>NW_015623028.1:0-723 GCF_000320785.1 Rhodotorula toruloides NP11
TAGCAACGTGCAGAAGCTTACAGACGTCGTAAAATCTCTCCACACCCGCATGGACGCCTGGGAGTCAAAGAACCGCTTTGCAGCGCTCCAAAATGACGTCTCGGACCCGCCGCCTGCGTCTGCACCTGTCGGCCGCTCTTACGCGGCCGCTGCCGCCAATTCAGCCAGTCCAGCTGTCCCCACAGCCACCCCCCCCCGCGCTCCCGCACCCACGAAACCCGCGCCCCGCACCTCCCTCATTGCCGGCACCGCCGACCTCCCCGAGACGCACTTCCTCCGTGCCCTCCCTGAGCACCGGATCCTCCCCTGCGTGCGCAAGATGATGGTCAGCTCGTCCCTCGACCCCTCGACCCTCGTCTACGCCCGTCGCATGGAGAGAGGCGACGTACAACTCGTCACCCGCGGCCCCTCCGCCGCCGACCTCCTCCGCCGCGCTCTTGCCGCACACTCCGCTGAGATCGTGACAAAGATGCCGGTGGAAGCGACGTCGTTGGTCGCACATTGGGTACCCGCGGATGCAGACGAGGTCGAGGTGAGGGAGAAGGTAGAAGAGTGGATTGGCGGAGAAGGGAAGGTAGCGGCGGCTAGGTGGCTGTCGAGGCGCGCGGATAAGACGTACGGGTCATGGTTCGTCGAGCTGTGCAACGTGGAGGACGTCAGCGTGATCCTACGCGAGGCAGTCCGCCAGCTCCGACCGGGGGTATGGGTTGAGTTGGAGAGGGC
>NW_015623028.1:2329-2718 GCF_000320785.1 Rhodotorula toruloides NP11
CGCTGCTTCGCGAGACTGTGTCGACCGCCGTCCCACTTGCCAAGCCGTCGCGCTCGCGGTTTGCGCACCGATGGTGGAGCTCGGAAGTCGCAGAGGTCGTCGCCGAAGCGAGACGAGCGAGAACTCGAGCGTATCGAGAGAAGTCGAGAGGGGGAGAGGGCGAAGAGGCCGAGCTCGCGAAGCGGAGGGCGCGGTCGGCGACAAATAAGGCAAAAGCGGTGATTAGGCGAGAGAAGAGGCGGGCGGAAAGGGCAGAAGTCGAGGAGGTCGACGAGGCCTCGCTGTGGAAGGTCGTGAAGAGGGCGCTGGGGGAAGGAGGATCAGCTGCTGCGTCGACCCCGCTGCTCAAGAAGGACGATGGAACGTACGCGACGTCGCCCACCGACAAA
>NW_015623029.1:0-2460 GCF_000320785.1 Rhodotorula toruloides NP11
TCGCGAAGAAGAAGGAGCGCGTGAGGACGGCGGCGGCGAGAGGGATGCCTGCGTGCACAAGCAGCGACAAAGGTCAGCGCGCCGAGGCTGGACTTTGAGAAGGTCAAGTCTCGAGGAGGAGGAGGAGGAAGTGCTCACCGAGGAAGACGGCGACACTCTTTGCGACAGTCGAGTAGGACACGCTTGCTGCTTCGACATCGCCGAGCGGTTGGGTTCGGAAGACGCGGAGGAAGAGGATCGAGACGGGCGAGAAGAGGACCATCTGGAGGATCGAGTTGAAGGCGACGAGGATCGCGCAGTCTGCGTGGTGGAGCGACGGGGAAGTCAGTCCAAAGCTCTGCAGTGCACGTGGAAGTGCATGACTGGACGGCGATCTAAGAGGAGAAGCAGGAGCCCGAACTCACAGTCAAGGTCTCCGCCGGCGATGTCGGTCCATACGAGGACCTGCGATGGAGTCCATGAAGGAGTAGTCAGCTCGCCTGCCTCGCGAAACGTCGAAGCACGAGAGACAGCCGCAGATGGACGCCCGCACGCACCATGGCGATACACCTCGCGACGCCCACGACGATCAACCCCTCCCTGAGGTCCTCCTTGTCGGGCAGGAAGGCCCAAGCGAGTCCCAGCATGAGGAGGGGCGAGACGATCCAGTTGACGACGACGGAGAAGGCGAGGTGTTGCCAGAGCTGTCGGTGGCGGAAGAGCGGGATGAGCGAGCCTGGCGAGACGCGGCACAGGATGGGCCACATCATGACCATCAAGGCGATGGCTGCGCGTCGTCGAAAGAGTCAGTCTGAGAGAATCGGAGGTTCGGAAGGATTCTGATCTGAAATGCGGCGAGTTCGGCCGGTTCGAAAAAGTCGGGAGGAGAAGAGACGGTGCGCACCGATGGGGAGGGACACATCGACGAACTTGACCTTCTCGAGGACCTCGGAGGTGCTGGGCACGAGTGCGCCGAGGATGATGCCGAGTGCCATGGCGAGGAGGATCCAGAGGGCAAGGAGCTGGTCGAGCAGCTTGAGTCGCTTGAGCTGCAGCGGGGCTGCGCGGGGAGTGTTCGTTAGCTCAGTACGTCCGTCTGAGGCGTCTGCTCGCACGCACGGGTGTGTTGAGGCGGGTGAGCAGCGCGGTCGACCATCGAGTCGAGTTGAGGGTGAGCGGCGGCGTGCTCATTGTGCGGGGGGTGCGGGTGCATCTGAGTCGCTGGTAGCTGTGCTGTCTGTGCAGCTGGTGTGCGGTCCATGGCCAGCAGAGCGAGTGCAGGATGAGGGGCGAGGCGAGAGGGAAAGCTCACCAGGGTGAGGGAGGGCGAGAAGCGCGGCGCTATTTTGCCAAATTGCAAATGAGATGCGGTACACGTGGCGCGGGAGCGGAATCGGATGCCCCCTTCGATTACTGTAGACAGGAGGCAGCGTGGCACTCGCGAGAGTGAGTGTCGTCCTCGTCTGAGTGTACCGGTACTTCACTGCTGTGGATGTACTGCTCAGACTAGAACACCCTATTCACCGTGCAACCCTCTCTGCTCGGCAAGAGCGACCCACCTCGCTTACTCAGCCCGTTTCCAGCTCTCCCTCCATCGCACACACTCGAGATGGCCCAGCGCATCCGCCCGTCGCTCGCAGACCTGTCCGACTATGACCAACCAGCCTTTCCAGAGCTCGACGGCCCCGCCCAGCCCGCCGCACGAGTGACACGAGCTCGCCCACCGACCGTCGCCTCGTCGCTTCCCCGTGCGTCCTGGCTCCCCTCAGTCTGGCTCGCGGGACGTGCGCTGACTCGTACATTGCAGCACCAATCCCTGTTATCAAGCCGAGCTCGTCGACCACGCCTGCTGAGCCCGAAGCGAAGCTGCACAAGCCGAAATCGCGGTTCGCCTTGCAGAGGGAGAAGGAGGCGGCAGCGGCAGCACAGCGGGCGACACCGACAGGCGCAGAACGGTTCGAGTTGAGTCTGGACGAGCTCGACGCAGAAGTTGCGGAACAGGAAGAGCTACCTCGGCGCGACATCATCAAGGACGTCCTCGAGCGTCCGACTTCACGACCCAAACCTCCCTCTGCGCCCGGCCCTTCTCGTCCTTCGCCTCTCGCTCCAAATGGGGCGCGACCGACGGGCTTCCCAGCACCAGGTCGAGGCATTTTCCCTCGCAAGTCGCAGGCTCCCGCTCCAACTCCTTCTGCTTCCGCCTCTTCCGGCCCTCGCATCTTCCGCACCTCCTCCCTCATCCCTCCAACGCCCACGCCCTCATCCTCAGACGCCGCATCCCTCACCTCCACCCCCACCGACTCGCTCTCCTCGCTCCTCACCTCCGTCTCACGCGAAAACGAAGATGTCGTCTCGCGGATGAGCGAGGAGGAGATCCTGGAGGAACAGAGGCAGATTAGAGAGGAGATGGGGTTGAGTGAGGGGGTGTTGAGGATGTTGCAGATGAGGGGGGAGAGGCGACGCGGAGAGGGGGAGAAGAAG
>NW_015623030.1:0-2383 GCF_000320785.1 Rhodotorula toruloides NP11
GGCGTAGGCTGGCTCGCCGTGACCGTGCGAGTCCAGCATGAGCCTCAGCGTGCTCGCGGCGGCAGTCTCGCGAGATGAGCGCGTGAGGTCGTGGTTCAACCTCCTCCTCGCACCCCTTGCCCTCCTACACCTCACTCGCTCCCGCTCAAACGCAAGCACGGGCTGCTGCTCGACGTGACAAGCTCTGGGACTGCATCTACAACCCACCCACGCCATGGACATGCCCAGCAAGCCGGCCGTCTCGCACGACCCTCCGCCGCCTGTCCAGGTCGTAGCACGGCCAACGCGACTCCTGGACTTGCCTGAGGAGCTTATCCGACGCATCTTCGGGATCGTGTTCGATGGCCTTCTCGAAGAGTGTGAATTGGCGCAGTACGAGTGCGACCCATTCCCGAGCCGCCTTCTCTTCCGCTACCGTCGTCCGTCACCACGCCAAGTTCCGCGTCAGCAGATCCAGGTCAGCAGCGGTCTGTACAACTCCCTCAAGCAGATCTGGGACGGTTACCTCGCCCTCCAGGCCTCGGAAGCTCGCGCTTTCGACGAGCCTTTCTCCGCCTTGGGCAACAACGTTCGCTTCCTCGATTTGGCGGAACACGAGCCTTGCGATTCCTTTCGCATGTCCGGCCAACACGATCTTGACCTCGACGACTTCAAGAGTCGGCGGAAACCTCCGTCTTTCGACTTTCTGATCGCTTTCTCGCGCCTCACCACTCTGCGCGCCACGTTCTTCGGTGGAATACCCCGTACTTTCACAGACGCTCTGCGGTACCTTCCTCATCTCTCCGACCTCACACTCCAGTTTCATGGCGGCATGGGCGATGCTTGCTTCACGTTCGGCGAATCGACTCTCGCGTTGCGTCATCTGGCGCTCACGGCCGAAGCGACCGAGGACGAGGATTTGCGTCAATTGCTCACGAATCTGCCATCAACTCTCGAAGAATTGCGCTTCTACTACACCTTTCCGGCCGGCCTTCCGATTCCGTGGTACAGCGTTCCGCGACTTCACCTATACTCGCCTCGAGGTTACTTCCGCGATCCGGGCTTCGTCATCCAGGATCTCGAAGCGGTGTTCTCGCCGGAAGTGAGCCAGACTTGCTTCTCTGCTCTGATGAGCGAGGTTGACCAAACGCATCACGCTCTGGGACAGAACCCCCGCCAGGTCGTCGTCCAGGAGCTCACCATTCAGGTTCTGAGCATCAGCTTGAGCAAGTGCAAGACACCCGGCTCGGTGTATTATGAGGAAGTCATACCGACCATGCTCGAGCTCATGCAGCTCGGGTCTCCAATCAAGCACCTTCGCTTCCTCGACTTCACCGAGCTCAGATGGTGGCAAAACAACATCCGCATCGTCTCAATCGAATGCGTCACGCTGCTCGAACGTCCACCTGACCCCGACTATCCACAGGTGCGTTTGCTAGGTCTGCCTGCTCAAACCGCAGCTCACAAGCGGGTCGTCACAGAGTTCCGACGGAGGGAACCTCGCAAGCCTCGTGCCCTTCCTCAGCATGTTCCCCTCGCTCCAAAAGCTCGTTTTCTCCGGCTTCGAGCTTCTCACCAACGAGTCTGTCGCTGAGGCGCCGATTCCGCCTGGCTCCTTCACGACCTTCGTCCAGCACGAGCCTGGCCTCTCCCGCCTTCTCTACAACCTGCAGATCAGCAGGGTGGTGGAGGTGACGTACAGGACGAGCGCGAAGAGCCTTCGCGAGTTGCGTATCAGGCGCGACAGGCCGGCGGCGCCTTGGGAAGGCGAGTGGTGGAATGTGTAGCTTCGATTGCATGCCATGTCAAAAGCTTTGCCTCAGTAGCGTCCGTCAGAGCGTCGTCGTCACATACCGTTACGGAAGACGTTGCAAGCGCGTCAGCGTCGAGGACTCGAACCGAGGGACCGACGGAGCAGGGGTCGGCGAGCAAAGCGTCCGAGAGCGCTAGCCTCGCTCCTCCCGAACAGCCCAACCTGTGGGGGTATGGCGCTGGCGCGTGGCGGCGAAGAGGAGAGAGCCTGCGAGTGCGGAGCGGCTCGTTACGCGTCCTCGGCGAGACGGGCAGGACGGTTACCAGTCGCTCCTACGAAGGATCTGGCCACATTGCAGCGTTTCGTGCGAGAGGCGGTTTCAAGCAAAGCGGAAGCGCAGCCAAGCAGTTCGAATGGGAGAGCGGGAATCGGCAGGAAACGCGCTGGATGGCGCGATCTGGTCGCGTTTGCTCGCTGCCTCAAGCACGACCACCGTAAGTGAGCGAAATTCGTGAGGAAGCAGCAGCAATACAGCATGCGCATGGTGCCGGGAAAGTCGAGATTCGCGAGCGAGTATATTGGGTTGTAGGGGAGAGACGAGTTCGTTCCCAGTTCTGCGGGCGCCTAGGTCAGTTTTGAGCGGCGTGAAAT
>NW_015623031.1:0-1072 GCF_000320785.1 Rhodotorula toruloides NP11
TGCGTCTCAGAATTAGGAAAGAGCGCTCCCAGGCGATTGCCAGGAACGCCAGCACGCACACAGGCCCGCCCGCAAGACACAATTTTGCCGGTACGAGCGGGTGCAAGAGGTGAATCCGAGGGTCCCACCTCGACCCTCACCTGCTCGCCACTCGACGTGATTGCTTGCTGAGACTGCCAGACGCACGCCTGTCAACGCTGGAACACTGCGCCGGTATCCCTACGCTGCGACGCCTGCTTGACGACATCCAGCCCCCGCTTGATCCCATCAGCCTCGACCCCCAACCGCCTCACGGCTCGTTACACGCACGCCAGGGCTGCGCAGGAGGATTGACAGGACAGCAGGAGCATCTAGGCAGCGGGTGAGCTCTCTTTGCGCCGGTCTGAGCGGTGGAGGTGGACCCCTCGTCTGTCAGCTCCTCCCGGACGACCGCCCGCCGACCGCATGTTGACAGACTCGCTGACTCTTGGTTGAGCTTGCGCAGGATACAGTCGCTCTCAAAGACTGACAAACACGCAGACCATGTCGTACGCGGTATACTCGCGAGACGGTGCGTCTTGCCGTCCCGCTTCTCCTCGACCTCGTCCCGACACTCGCAGGGACGGCCGCGGCTGGACGGCTGTCTGTGCGGCGCATTGAGCTCGAGCTGACAATACATCGTATCTCCGCAGAGGGCTCGCCTCGCAAGTCTCATTACGACAGCTACCCTCCGCCTTCCTCTCACCAACACCACCCTCACCTCCCGCAGCAATCCCGCACCGTCCCCAACTCTCCCGCCTCCGCGTCCGGCTCGTTCCTCCCTACCTCACAATCGGCGGCTCACCACCTCGGCCCCCGATCTTATACGAGCTACAGTCTCGGCCCTGCGTCCTTCGTCGACGAGCAGCTCGTCGGTACTCCCGGCGGCCTCGTGGCGCCTCATGACGGTGCATCGCCTCACCTCGGCGCGCCCGTACAAGGGATCGTCTCGCCGCTCGTGGACGGCTCGTACTCGCACAACCAGCACTCGCAACCGCCTTCGCCAGGCGGGGGTGGAGGAGGAGGATACTACACGACCTTCGAGCCGCAACCA
>NW_015623031.1:1757-2165 GCF_000320785.1 Rhodotorula toruloides NP11
GGGGATTGGAAACGTGCGCAGTGGAATGAAAGAACAGGTCAATCCGCCGCCCGTGGCAGGCAAACAGCAGTTTGGCAAGGAACACGAGGCGTGTTCCGTCGTTCTTCCCCGTCCTGCTGACGGTCCCGAACCCTGCGAAGCGACGTAGTGAGCAAGGAAAGCCAGCGGGAGAGCGGGAGGGCGAAGAGGGCAAGGTTCCGCTGAGCGCGCGTCGCAGTGCCTGCGCCCGTGCATGGACGGCGGCCACCTTGCTCGATCGCAGCTTCCGCTCAGGCGGTCGAGAAAAGCGACGGTTGACAGGGTTTGCGAGGTTTCCTGTACGAGGGCGCAGGCGGAGGTTGTCGAGCCGGCGTCGATCCCGCTCGCTCGGCTGGCGACGCAGTGACGCTAGTGCTGCTCGTGGCGTCG
>NW_015623032.1:0-1982 GCF_000320785.1 Rhodotorula toruloides NP11
AAAGTCCTCGTCGCCGAAGGATGTCGTCTGGTCCTCCCGTTCACTCAAACTCTGGCTGCGATGGGGTAGTGGTAACCTTGGAGCTTCCCACTAGACAGTGTGTGCTCGCTCCGGCCACGGGTGGGCTGTCGCCTCAAATCGGCAGCAGTTCATAATGAATCCACGGAGTCTTGAGGCAGTTTGAGCACAGTGGGCTTATCCTGTAGGCTCTGCACATTGCTCCAGTACTCTACAAGTGCCATCAGAAGGCGAATAAGCCAGTCAGCAGCCTACAAATCGGAGGAGATAGCCCAGTCCCTCCTCCTCGCCCTTCTCAGCCAACTGTAAGAGGCAAGCTGGATTCACAGTTCTGAGAGTGAGCGACGGCACTGTTCTTGAGTGGTCCTTGGTGGGTGTCTTGAGCATGTGTGAAAGGAGGGTCAGCCTGCCTTTGAGGGGAGAGGAAGGGAGGGACTGTGATTAGTCTCCAGCTCTTCCCTCCTGCGCTTCTAACTCCTCACCGCCTCTCTTCTCTTCACCCTTCATCCTGGGAGAGCGTCTGAGGCTGCAGGAACTGGAACAGAGTCAGTTTAGTAGCGATAGTAAGAGTGAGAAGGTCAGCTTCACCTGGAAAGCGAAACCTCCTCCATCACAGCCAACTCGCTCCCCAGCACTTGTCCCACGCTCTCTTACACCCACTGCACCGTTCTGGCGACCACTGCACCGTATTGAACCTGTCCCAGCCTGGGAGCACTGACTTTCCCTTCACCTCCCGCTTCCACTGGGCCAAGTCCCTGATCCTCATCCCTAAAATCGGCTTCAACCCTTTCCTTCCACCCGTCCCACTCTCTCCTAAGTCCGACGGACCTGTGTATGCCTGCAGGAGGTGAGGGTAAGCTTGGAAATGTGGAGAAAGCAAGGGGAGAAGGAAGAAGGAGAAAAGGCGCCCAACTCACCAGCTCGTGAGCTAGCACCTCGACAGCCTCCCATTGCACCCACGACACTTTACTCAAAAACTGCAAGGCAGATTGCTCGTCAGTTTGCTGCAGAACTGAGCGACTTGAGCGCGGTTGTGAGGAGGCGAAGGGGGAGAAAGCGGACCTTCTCTGCCAAAACTCGCTTCCTTTCCGCCCAAGAAGGACCTACGGAGCACGCTTAGAGTGTACTTGACACTGTGGGAGGAAACGAGGTCAGTCAGGTGAAGTTTGAAGCGAAGGGTCTCCTCGCCTCCTGACGAAGTCGCTCCCCCTAGGCCCGGTGCAGGGGATACAGCTCAAACTTACTCAGTATCTCTTCAACAGGACCATCCTGGACATCTTTGGCCTGCAGGGAGTGCACAGAAAGGTCAGCAAGAGGGAGACTTGAGGGGATGCGGCTAAGCCAGTCGAAAGAAAGCGATTCTCCAAGTCTAGCTTCCAATCTGACCTACTTCTCCTGCATTCTCCCTCCTTCAACACACATTTTGAGACCGGAACTCGACGTCTCGAGCCAGCCCTGCTTGTACTCAGCGAGAGAGACCCACCCTCACCTGCTTTTTCACCCTGAAAAGCGAGACCAAGTCCCAGACATCAGCACACCTTGCTGCAGACATCTTGTCCTGTTGCGTACACTCCCTGTGCTGCTAGGAAACAAAAGAAGCGAGTCAGCAGCTAACGACCTGGAGGAGCTGCCGCTGTTCCTCCTCCCCAGCTTCCAGCCAAGGCTGAGGGAGAGAACTTGGACTCACAGCTTTGTGAGACAGTGGCAGCACTGCTCTGAAGGCATACTTCGCCACTGTGACAAGCCTGTGTGGAAGCCGGGTGCCTGTCTTTGAGGCGAGCAGAAGCGAGAGAGACTGGTCCTCGTCTTGCTCTTCCTCCCGCTTTCCCTGCTCTGAGCGTACCTCATCTCTTTAGTGCTGCTGTGAGGGCACCTGAGGGGACGTGCAAGTCAACGGAACTGGTGCATGAGGCGGAGCATGGCAAGATTAGAGATACTTGGGAAGGTCGAACGGCTGGCAACGG
>NW_015623033.1:0-1905 GCF_000320785.1 Rhodotorula toruloides NP11
GATGTCTCGGAGACGCCACGGACTGCTCGACCGAGCGCGAGCGAACCGACTTTCCGTCTCTCTCCCTTCGCAGTCCTGTCGCGCTTCGTCTCTTTCCCGCTGCTACTCGGCTCCGAGGTACTTGCGCCATGCCCCTCCTGCATGGAAGACCGTCAACGCAGCGGCAGGCTCAACCGGGACACGTAGACCTGGAAGAGACGGTATCCGTCCAGGGTCCGACAGGGCAAACGACGGCCGCCGCCGCCATGCAGTCTATCCTGAACGATGCCGCACGGCAGCAGGGACTCGGTGTTGGCCATCCCGGTCACAAGGGGGAGGGACCAGCCAGGAGCTCGCATTGGGCAGCTTGTCAGCTCTCCTTTGTCGGTGAGCGACGCAACCTACCATTTCCTTTGTCGCCGGCTGACGCGGTTGTCTGCACAGGGTCGACCGGGCTCGCGCTCCTCCACACGCATCTGCGGCTCACGGGTCAGCTTGCACCCTCCGATCCCGTCCACGAGGAGGCCTGGCATGAGATACAACTACCCGCAACTGCTCAGGTACATTTCAGCTCTTTCGAGTAGGAGGATCCCGGCTGATATGCTTTCCACAGACGCTTGACGTCCTGCTGCACGCGCCTAGCCGCAGGAACGGCTCGGGCAACTCGATCGTCGAGTTCAAACGGCTCGTCCGAAGTCGCATGCACGAATACATCGACTTCTTCAATCCTTCCCTACTGCAACAGACACGCAGCTTGCGCAACGGAGTCGAACTGCCCGACGAATCGTTCTTTGTGCCGGCCGTCATGTCCGGCGAAGAAGGCGCCGGTTCTGTAGCGTGGAGGTGAGTCTCTTCGTAAGGTTCTCCGCTGCGAACTGCGCCGCTGACCCCCTCCCTCTGCGCAGCAATTGACTTGTCCATCATGTCCTCGAAGTCGAGCCTCGGCCAGCAGCTGAACTCGGCGCGACCTGCAGCACATCCGTCGCCATCCCTCATCTCGGCATTCACCCTGCATCGGCAGCCGGCCACCTCGTCGTCCATCTCCAGCATCCCAACCTTGGCGCTATCCTTTTCTTTGAGGTTCGCAAGATATGGATCCACCTCGACCCGACATGTCCGCTCCGACCGACGCACCGATCGCAGTCACGTCCCGTCGCTTACGCATGCCTCTTCAACCTCATCCTGCTTGGCGACCTCAGGAGACACGACGTCGATAACGAGATGTGCAGGCTCGACGACTTCCCTCGCATTGCTGACTACGTACTCGGCAACTCGCATGACGACCATGGCCAGCGGGACTTCTATCTCGATTTCAAGGGCTGGGTCATCGAAACGTTCAAGACGCCGCATTCGCGCAACCAAATTGTGTCCGACACGCTCGCATGGCTGCGCCAAGAGTCGCTGCATCTGCAGGCCTTGGACGACGAGGACTGGGAGCTTATTGGACCAGAGCTGGGCCGGCTGATCGGGCGCCAGCTCGAGCAGGTCGTCCGTATGGTGCGTCTTTCATACCTTTGATGCTCGACTCACTGCTGACTTCGAACATACGCAGCTGGAGTAGCCGGCCGCAGGAAGATTTGCGAGGAGGGCAGGCAAGGGACTGAGGGAGGAGAAAATCGCGTTGCAATCTACTTCTAGTTGTTCTTCACGGTCCTATCGTCATCGTTCAGAGAGACTCAAGCTCTCCTTTCCGATGAAGAAGCGCTTTTCGCAAGTCGAGCGTTTGGGTTCGCGCTCTTCGTTCCTCGAGGTCGTCGTCCTGCTTCCTACCGCCCCGATGCACCCGCTCCTTCTGCGCTGGATCGCTCTTCGCTGGCTATGGAGACGTCTCATAGACTACAGACAGACGGGGCGCTTCTCGTCCGCCGTTCTCGTTCCCAGCTCTCCACCCCGCAACCATCTCCTCTTCGCAAACGCACTCATCGC
>NW_015623034.1:0-1756 GCF_000320785.1 Rhodotorula toruloides NP11
TCACCTGCTCAAGGCACGCTTGAGAAGCCTTGTCTTGCCGCTTACCGCCTACGTCGCTCTCTTACCTCATCCCGACCTCCCGCTCCCGACTTTCGACAGATCACGCCACGCATGGCTTCCACCGCCGCGCCGACTACACGAGCACCAGCGGAGGAACTGAGCATAGACGAGGAGATCACGGCGGACGGAAACGGATCGAATGAGGGACGAGTGAGGTTCGCGAGCGGGTTGAGGAGGCGGATCCTTCACTTTACTCGTGAGTCCTGCCCTTCGTTCGCTTCACTTGCAGCCTGAAGTAGCCTGCTATGAAGCTGCGGCGCCGCTGACGCACTGCCTTTTCCCGCAGCGAGCTGGTTTGTCGTCAAGTGCGCTCGCCCTCCATCCCTCCTTCGTATCTAACGTGGGCTGACCCGCTGTTTCCGCCTCAGCATGGGCACCGGCATCTCGTCCATCCTGCTCTACAACCTACCCTACTCGTTCAACGGGCTCAAGGAGATTGCCATTGCGATCTGGCTTCTGAACGTCGTGCTGTTCTCGCTCTTCCTGCTCATGTCGATGTGCGCTCGACTTTCCCTCGTGCGCTGGGTCCCTGCTGATACGCTCGACACGCCGCAGCGCTCGATACTGCATCTTCCCCACTGTGCTGTCTGCGATGCTCTATCACCCGGTCCAGAGCCTCTTCCTCGGCTGCTTCCCGATGGGCTTCGCCACGATTGTCAACATGACGGTCTTCGTCGCCGCTGAGCGATGGGGCGGAAGGTGAGAAGCTGAATCTCGACCGAAGTACGCCCCATCTCGCGGAGGTCGCTGACTTCTCGCTTCTTCAGATGGATCTGGCTCGCCTGGTCGCTGTGGTGGGTCGACGCAGCTATCTCAGTTATCATCGCTATTGGCGTTCCGTGCGTATCCTCCTCATTGTTCAGTGAAAACGTTCGCGCTGACTTCCGCTCCACGCGCAGATTCTTCGTCTTCACGCGCCACCAGCACGCCTCCACACTCAACACGGTCTCGCCGGCATGGCTTCTCCCTATCGTCGCGCCGAACGTCGCGAGCGCTACCGGCGGAATCGTTGCCGCAGTTCTGCCGCCGTCGCAGGCTCGGTTGACGATTGTCGTCTCGTGAGTCGCTCCGACACTGTTGTGTCCGAAAATGCCGCTCACGCGACCTTTGAGCTTGCAGGTACATGCTCTGGAGCTCGGTACCGGTCGCCGTGATGATCATGGGCCTGCTGTACCTCCGCATGGCCGTGCACAAGGTTCGCCTGCTGTCTCCTTTCGTCCTCAGAACTCGCTGACGACGACACTCTCCGCCTGTTTACACCGTCGCTTTCGTTCGCTCACACTGTCGTTTCCGCTCAATCGCCCTCTCCCGCGCAGATTCCCCTCGCAACCGAAATCTTCTCCGTCCTCCTCCCGCTCGGCGCGTGCGGCCAAGGCGCTTTCGCCATCCTCCAGCTCGCCGAAGTGAGTCTCGAGCATACGAAGGCAACTGGAGTCTGGCTGGACGGCGGAAGAATGCTCGGGAATCTGCCGGCTGGAACGGCAGAGTTGGTCGCGAGTGCAGTCTGGGCGGGCACGGTCTGGTGCGTTTCATCGCTCTTCTGCGATCCACGAAGCGCACGAATGTGCGACGTCGTATCGGGCATCTCCGCCCCGCTCTTGCGCACATACTGACGCTCGTCGTCTCTTTCCCTCTCGCCGACACGGCTCTCCCGTCCGCCCTCGCAGCATTGCGCTCGTCATCTGGGCGCTCGGCG
>NW_015623035.1:0-1731 GCF_000320785.1 Rhodotorula toruloides NP11
CCGCTCCGTCTCGCTCGTCTCCTCGTCTTTTGAGCACAGTGCTGTGCGACTTGCAGCATCCAGCGAGGCCAACCGTGTCCGCTTCAACCGGCTCCTCGTTCTCCCACTCTCGTCGCGCTCGATGTCCTCCGAGGCTGCATGGGTATCGCAACGATATTACACTCTCACGACGGGGACCACCTCGCCGGTTCAGGTGGAACGGCCTCATGCTTGCTCAGAATAGATCTGCGTGCGCGAGGCAGAATGTCAGCGGGATCGGAGAAGGAGTCCGTCTTGGACGCACCTTGGTCGTCTTGTCGGCGCCTCCCGTGATGAGCCGAGTGCCCGTCTGGTCAAACGTGCTGCAGAAGATGCCCGCCTCGGTGTCGAGCGAGCCGCAGCTTGCCGGCCAGCAGCGTAAGGAGCGCTGCCAGCGTGCTCTCTGTCGCCAGCTCAACAATCTCTCGCGCTCGTTCGCTTCCTTCCGAGCGGGTTTTGCTGTCTCTGGCGCACTGAAACCGACGTTATGGAGGCTTCGACGATCAATACGCATCTCTCCGTCGCGGCCGAAGCGGTTCCAGCGTCGCTCGCTGATTGTTCCCACGCTGGCGGAACGCGGATGACCTCCCCTGAGCACCCTGCTGCTTCTCTCGAGGACATGAACATTCCACTGATGACAGAGAACAGCTTCTCGACAGCTCGAGACGGCTCGAGTGCGTCGGAGTCTTCAAAGCGGAGATGAACCCGAAGACTTCTCGACCGCTCAGCCTCTAACAGATGCGCAGAAGATGCCAGCTTTAGCTTCCGAGTTTCGATAGCTCGCTCCAAGCAGCGCAGCAAGCGTACCTCGCCGCCTGCTTTCCACGCTTCCGAAGCGCCTTCAACCTGCGCTAAAGCTACTGCCGCCTTCCCAGCGGCCCAAACTGCACAGCAGAGACTGCACAGGCACGCATAGGTGCTCGGACGGGCAGGGACGGAATTGCGCGAGTTGTGGTTGTCAAGGCGGGCATAGTCTTGAACGCCTGCCAACGGTTTTCAGTCTCTCGGCTCGCTTCTGGTCGCTCTGGAGGATTCGGATGACACACACTCAAGCTACAACGGTCCAGCTCAATCATTCCGGCGCAGGACGAGGAGCAGCGGGCGCTTTTGGCGTCGACGGAAGACACTTCCGCCTCCGTTCAGGGCGTTCCAAGTTGCCCTCAATGTTTCTGCAACTCCTTCCACGTCCTCCAAAGATGCTTTACTCGAAGCTCGACAGGAGCGAGAGCTTGATTGCCAGTCAGCTGAGTTTGTCGAAGTCCTTCTCGGAAAAAGCGACACACTGCAAGCCTCGCCGTCTCGCAATACTTGAATCGGCAATTCCGTGACCCAAAGCCTCTGCAGCAGCCAGGAAAGGTACATAGCAAGCCGTCAAGTGTCCTCGTAGCGCTCTTTTCATCTGACCTTCCCAACCCACCATCCCTGCGTCTCCTCCTCGGGCGCGAAGCTGATGCTCAGCGCGAGCGGCAAGTACTGCGCCGCAACCATGCTGTGCGGTGTTCGACGGGTTGAAGAGGTGTAGCGAAGTGGGGAGACGAGGAGGGGGAGGGAAAGCTGGAGAGGTGAACGGCAAGCGGGTCAGTGCAAGGTTCGCTCGAGTCTACACGGGCTGGGTCGCTTGTGCGCACGTCTCGGCGGCGCTGAGCGAGTCGAGGAACGCGAGAGGAAGGTCGTTGGGGTTCGTCTTTCGCTCGTCGAGGTCGGAGAGTCGCG
>NW_015623036.1:0-1705 GCF_000320785.1 Rhodotorula toruloides NP11
ACCCTAACCCTAACCCTAACCCTAACGCAGATCACTCTATTGAATATGGTCTGAATATAGGCCGCCACTCATTAGAGGAAGCCTTAGAAGCGGCTAAACAAGGGCCTAAGGGCCTTATTAAGGCGAATATAAGCAGGAATACTATTACCACCCTCAGGGAGTTTCTTAAGGAGAATGACTACTTAGTCAAACCTGCTGATAAGAATCTCGGTTTAATAATACTCCCTAAGCAATGGTACATTGACGAAGGCATACGCCAACTCAGTGATACTTCTACTTACAAAGTCGTGCATACAGTAGAGTATATTGACAAACTACACCAATTGGCAGACTATAGGAAAGAGTTTATTTCCTACTGGCTTACCCGTAGTAATGATGTCAATAAACTCCTTACTGGCAAGAGAGGCCTTACAAAGTTCCTTAAGTACCCATTGATAGCAGACATAATCTTGCCTGCTTTCCACCACTTACCCAAGGTACATAAGACTCCGCTAAAAGGCAGGCCGATAGTCCCATCCTATGCTTGGATTACAAGCAACCTATCGCGTTACATTGACTCCCTTTTACAACCATTGGTCAGGAGCTATTCCTGGATTCTCAGGGACTCTAAGCACCTCCTTAGAGAACTTGCCAAGCTTCAGCTCCCTCTTCATGAGGAGATATGGTTGATTACAGCGGACATCCAATCCATGTATACTAACCTTCCTACTACCGAAGGTATTGACATTATGAATTGGTTAGGGCGCGAACATTACCAAAGCAAAGATATCGGTAACTTCATAGGTGAAGCTACCTCCTTTGTATTGGAAAACAACTACCTCTCTTTCCAAGACCAAGTGTATCATCAGACTGATGGTACTGCAATGGGCACTAGCATGGCTCCTACCTATGCAAACCTATTTGTAGCCGCTTTTGAGGATCAGTTCAAGATACCCTACTTGGATAACCTTTTGTATTATGGTCGTTACATCGACGATGTACTAGCAATAGTACATGGCTCTAAGGAAAAGGCACTTAAGGTTGTTGAACACCTTAATGCCTTACACCCTAAGCTTCAGTTTGATGCTGAGATTAGTGACAGGGCGATTCCCTTCCTGGACATACACCTTTACCTAAGGAAGGACACTGTTACACCTGGCAAAGTCACTCTTCATACGAAAGTGTACCAGAAGCCACTCAACGCCTATCAATACATCCCTTGGTCATCTTACCACCCTGAGAGTGTTAAGCTTGCCTTTATCAAAGGCGAACTCACACGCTATATTCGGATTAGCTCTTCCTACAGTGACTACCTAAGGGTTGCACAACTGTTCTGGAAACGCTTACGCCGACGAGGCTACCCGGTTAGATGGTTAAGGCGAGCATTCAAAATGGTGACTTATCATAGTCAAAGAGCGGTCTCTGTTGTTGACAGAGCAAAGGGAGATACAACCCGTTCACCATTGGTATATCATATCGAGTACAATCCGGTATGGGACTTTGTTAATGGCAGTAAGGTTCTTACCCACACCGTTAAACATTGGAAGCCCCATTACCACAAATTGATTGGAACAAAGTCTAATCGTATTATGCGCGCGGTTCACCGCTGCCGTAATCTGAGCGACTATATGAATACCTGGAACAAAGAATTGCTTGCTCACAAGGGCTAAGAGACTTGATCTCCTGCTGTTAACACCGGACCCTAATGCTAATAGCGGAATATTTC
>NW_015623037.1:0-1525 GCF_000320785.1 Rhodotorula toruloides NP11
TTCGGCCGTGGCCGTGGTGGTGACCGCCGTGGACCCCGTCGCGGTCCTCGCCGCGGTGCCCGCAAGGACGAGGAGAAGGAGTGGTGCGTCCGCGCGCTCACCCTGGAGGACATGAACATGGGCTGAGGTGCTGGCGTTTGCAGGGTCCCCGTCACCAAGCTTGGGCGTCTCGTGAAGGACGGCAAGATCAAGTCGATCGAGGAGATCTACCTCTTCTCGCTCCCCGTCAAGGAGTACCAGATCATTGACATCCTCCTTCCCAAGCTCAAGGGTGCGTGCGAATCGTGGCCAGTCGCGCGCAGACGGAGGTCGACTTGCTGACCCCGTTCTTGCGCGCAGACGAGGTGATGAAGATCATGCCCGTCCAGAAGCAGACCCGCGCCGGCCAGCGCACCCGCTTCAAGGCGTTCGTCGCCATCGGTGACTTCGAGGGCCACGTCGGACTCGGTGTCAAGTGCGCCAAGGAGGTCGCGACCGCCATCCGCGGCGCCATCATCCTCGCCAAGCTCTCGGTCATCCCCGTCCGCCGCGGCTACTGGGGCAACAAGCTCGGTGAGCCTCACACCGTCCCGTGCAAGGTCCAGGGCAAGGCCGGATCCGTCTACGTCAAGCTCGTCCCCGCCCCCCGCGGTACCGGTATCGTCGCCGCCCCCGCCTCGAAGCGCATGCTCCAGCTCGCCGGTGTCGAGGACTGCTACACCCAGTCGCGCGGCAACACCTCGACGTGCGTTCGCGTCCCCGACGTTCTCTCGGGCTGAGCCAGACTGACCTTTGTTCCGCCTCCGCAGCATGGGCAACTTCATCAAGGCCGCCTACGCCGCCATCACCGCCACCTACGGCTTCCTCACCCCCGACCTCTGGACTAAGATCGAGGTCCGTTCTTCCTCTCTTCCGCTCACTCTCCTCACTAACCCTTGCAATCCGCAGCCCTCGCCCTCGCCCTACGAGGAGTACTCGTCCCACCTCCAGCTCGCTGCCAAGAAGGTCTACTAAGCGCATCCTGCGCCGACGTAGAACCACACTTGGTCTGCCTGTTAAACCGCGTCGCAATCGATTGTTGTCTCGCGGTGATCTTCCTGGCCCGGTGCGTGTGCGAGGCGGCGCGTCGTGGCTTCCGAGGCTCAGAGATGGACGCTGCTGGAGCTCTTTACTGGACGTCGAACGGCTGCTCGGCGGGGCGCACTTGCTCGGTCGAGACTTGGTCGAGGCGACCGCTCCGAAGACAGCCTCATCTCGCGACAGCCGCTCCGTTCTTCGCCGATTGCGCTGTCGCTTCCCAGAGTCAGCCATCAATGCTCTTATTCGAATGAGAGCAGGGTGCAAGCTGCACAACTTGACGAGGACAACGAGCGAGAGATGCTCTCACGAACTCCCTCGCGCTACCTGACGTCTACCTTACGTTCTGCTGGCGTTGTAAGGCTGTTTGGACGTCGTTTCGCTGCAGAGCGAGGCCTACGACGCCGTAGAGACGGAGAGTTAGCGACAGGGGCGCGCGGCCTTGCGAGCTCGGTCCGCCCACCGCACA
>NW_015623038.1:0-1490 GCF_000320785.1 Rhodotorula toruloides NP11
CTGTCGAGCGGGTCGGAGGACGAGGGGAGTGACTGGGAGGAAGCGAAGCCGCGGGCTCGCCATCTCGCCAAGTCCAGCCACCCCCATCGACGACCTCGCTTCGCCTCCGGCTCGCCTGGCAACGATGCTGGATTCCCGGCTACCACCTCTGCTCTCTGGACCGCTCACAAGCGGGCTGTCGTCGAGCGGTGGAACGCGGAATGGTCGTCGTCATCACTTCCTCGCCCCCTCGCGAACGTCGTCAAGACGGCTTCCACTGCTCACAAGTACTACGCCGGGCTGCCCAGACGCCAAGCGACTCTTCTCTGCCGACTCCGCACCGACGCATCCGCCCTGAACGCCCATCGCGCCCGCTTCGACCCAGCCCGATCCAACCTCTGCGAGTGCGGCAAGGTGGAGAGTCGGGAACACTTCCTGATTCTCTGCCTGCTGTACGAGCAGGCTTGACGCTCTTTCTACAAACATGTGCGGCTTCGCCAGAACCCCACCGTCGGCCTACTCCTCGGCAACATCGATTTCCGCGCCCCCCTCCTCGACTTCATTGCATCCACCGGCCGGTTCGCCCGCCTGACGGAGCCGATAAAGGACGGAAAGCGAGATGAGGACATGAGGGCAGGATCCGGCGCCGGCGAGGCGTAAGAGAACGGCTTAAGGCCCGCCACCACGTCGACTTGCACCTACCCAATCTCCCTTTCGACTCTCTCTCGCCTAACCTGACCTCTTTTCGCCTCGTTCCAAGCTTGGCGAGCTCCCTGCACCACATTCTACCACCCGACCCGCCCACCCCCCATTCCCGCCGTCACCGTCGTCGTCGTCGCGGTCCAAGAAGGTCAACATCAAGATTGGCATTCTCTCGATGGTTTCTCAATGGTTTGGCTTCGTTCCTCGTTTCCCCAGTCCTATACACCCCCTTCTATCAGCTCACCCTGCCGCTCTCCTCCACCTTCACTCTGCCCCATTCTTCCGCACGTTCTCGCTCTCTTCCTTACTTTCCCGCTCCAATGGCCTCACCCATCCGCTTCTCCACTTACTATAGCCTCCCCACATCAGCAGATACCCCACCCAATTTGCTATGCGCTGTGGCAGCCAGTCCCTGCCGGTCTGCATGGGCTTAGCCCCGATACGACTTGAAACAAGATCTTCTCTCTCTCTCTCTCTCTCCCTCCTCTCTCTCTCTCTCTCCTCGCTCGCGCTCCTCCCACTCGCTCTCCTCCTTGCTCGACCCACTCAACAGCTCCGCCATGTCCGGCGTGAAGACCAGATGACCCTTCAGGTGCGTCTTGCGTTCCCTCCGCTGCAGCCCGATCCTCTTCCTCCTCTACAACTCCAGCGCACTCGAGGGTTGGGAGATGCCAACGCCAACAGCCTTCGGCTGGGTGGACGACCTGAACGTACTTGCCTGGGAAAGGAACATTCAGGAGGCGGTCAGCGCAGCTCAGCGGATCGTGACCGGTCTTGAGGAGTGGTCAGCAACGTGCCACAGCCTTTTC
>NW_015623039.1:0-1457 GCF_000320785.1 Rhodotorula toruloides NP11
CCTTCTCTTCCCCTTTCTGCATATGGTTTCGCTCTTCCCGTCGCCCTTCACACTCTTCTCTCTCCTATCCTTCTTCATCGGTCCCACTCCCATCTCTCGTATCGTTTGAGCGTTGCACGAATCGAAACATAGCTGTACTTTTGACCGACCTTCGCGGAGGCTGCGGCGGCTTGTCATGCGCTCATTCGGTTGAGAGTGCGCAGCGGAGAAGTAGCGAGACGGAAAGACGGAGCCGCTTGGTTGAAGGAAGCTCGAAGCTGGGATGGAGGTGAAGCCTGCGAGGACAAGTACCCTTCATCGCCCTGGCTGCTTCCCGCATACAGAAATCAACGTCTCAACAAGCGATTAGCGTCGGCGAGCATGGCGGGCGGCGTTTGCTGTCGATGTCGCGCGAGCTTTAGCGGAGCAGAAACGTGAGAAGGCGAGCGCAGCGTCTAATGTTCTTCTTACGCCCAGCTGCACGCTCGTGGTGCGAGAGCATACTCAAGCAGGTCATCGAGCAATGCAGAGAGCGAAGCTGAGGAGCGAGACAGACAGTCTTGGATAAGTGCTTCCAGCGAGAGAAGTCAAGCGAGACAAGCGAGCATCTCAGCGCTGGCAGATGAGCGGCCTGTGCGCAGTGAACACTAGACGATAGCGGATGGAGCGAAGCTCAGGCAAAGGAGCAGTGAGTGGCGAGCTGGACGAGAAGCTTTAGCGGGAGCATCAAGGGAGGCTGATAGCCAGTCGCGCCGTCCTTCTTACGCTGTGCGGGCGGCTGCAGCGAGCAATGCGTTGACTGGTGAAGGTATGGTTGACGGGAGAAAGAGGTGAAAACTGACGAGAGATGGAGGGGCGGCAAACGGCGAGGTGAGGAAGGCGCTGCGAAGCGTTGTAACAAGTTGTAGATGCTGCTTGATCAGGTCAGGCAAATGAATGTCCGTGCAAGAAGAGGCAGGGCGAGGAAAGCTGGTCGAACGCGTCTCGAGACTTGGCGACAACACGCGCTGCTTCTTCAAGGTCTCGTGGATACTGCGGGGTTCTGAAGCGGGTTTGTCAGTCTTTGTAGCACGTCAAGAGAGTCGTCGTGGACTGCGTGAGAGAACGCACCGAGCGAACGAGCGCTTGATGACGGCCTACATACTGTACGCGCAAAGTGTCAGTCGAGCGCGCCGACATGAGGAGGACTCAGGTGAAATCGCTAGGACTTGCCGTGCCGCCTAGGAACCTTGGCTCAAGAGCAGCATGCTCACGCGAGGGGCCCGCTCTGTGATCACGGAGAGCGAGAGGAGGGAAAGCGGAAGAGCTGTTGGATGCAGCGTGACGGCGACGGACATGTGGAGTCGGGTGCCGCGGTACGACAGCCCATGCGCGGCACTCGAAAGCGTTGTGGTGGCGAGTCCAAGAGACAGCAGCACGGCAATTGGCGCTTCCGCCGCCCGCGCCTTCCGCCTCCTCCCTGCCCTCTCCTCGTCCCG
>NW_015623040.1:0-1433 GCF_000320785.1 Rhodotorula toruloides NP11
CTGCCTTCCTCCTCCCGCCCTCGTTTCTAGCTGTCCGCTCCTCCTGGTTCGCAGCCTCTCAGTCAGACGTTTGCGGTGCCTTCTCGTCCTCTGTATGCATTCCTGATCGTTGCGGGTGCTCTTGCTCGGCTGTTGATCCGAAAGCCAACGGTTTTTGGGCGCTCAGAGGACCACCTTGGCTGCTGCACGCCTAAGCATTCAGTTCAAAGTGAACGGGGATCTTGTACATGGCCGCCAGAGTCGTTGGGAAGTTGTTGAGAGGCGAAAGGAAGGCGGGAAAGGCGGAAAGCGGGTTGGAAGAGGCATGTCGAAACCCGATCAGACTGCGAAACGTCCTAAGGTCAGCCAGATAGTCGCACCAACGGACGCACATACATCCGTCACAGTCGCCCCTGCCGCGCAAGTATGAGCTGTAGACGAGCCAGCCCGGAACCAAGATGCGGAGCGAGAGTAGTCGCAGAGGACAAGTACAGCGACGTCGCACAGCTGAACGAGCAACGAAAAGGGTGACAGGCCGGTGACGAAGGGTACATGAGGAAGAAAACGATGTACAGTCTCAAGCGTGCCACTTCTCCCAGATCGCGCCGCGGAGGAAGACGCCCACGGGGTCTTTCTCTCCGACATTGCGACCCTCGTCTTGACTCGTCGTTGCCGACGCCGGTTCGGAAACTGCCGAGAGTGGCGGGCCGACTGTGATGGGAGGGGAGATGGGCGGAGGGGCACGAGTCCTCGAGGCGTGGAGGGTGGGCTGAGCGAGGGACGGCGAGGCCGAGGCTGACGGCGAGAGAGAGTTCGCTGGCGGTAGGCCTGAGTCGGCGTCGCCTTGTTGCTGAGGAAGGGGCCAGTTTTGCGGGTGCGACTGGGTGCACGGTGAGGGATGTCTGCAAGAATTTGCACCGAAGGTCAATGTCCCGCACTGGTGAGGCTTGAAGACCCATAGGACAGCTCTCCCGCTGGTCTAGCAGGGCTCGTACGACCAGGCGTGGACGAGACGCACCCTTCGACAGCTTTTCCTTTTCCCTTCGCGTCCTTCGTCTCCTCGACCTGCCTGGCAACATGCTCCGCGATTCCCTCCAGCCAGCTCACGACCCTCGCACTCAGTACGTCCTTCCTCGCACTCTCGCCGTCCAATCCACCCTCGCCCAAGTCCGCGGTCGTTCCGGTGCCCACCTTCTCGAGAACCTCA
This sequence comes from Rhodotorula toruloides NP11, assembly GCF_000320785.1. Lineage (NCBI taxonomy): Eukaryota > Fungi > Basidiomycota > Microbotryomycetes > Sporidiobolales > Sporidiobolaceae > Rhodotorula > Rhodotorula toruloides. The sequence continues at coordinate 1,187 of NW_015623040.1, forward strand.
ACGAGCTGCTCGAGCGCTTCCTTCGTCCATACGACGCCCTGAGCAGCCTTCTCCTCCCATCCGTCTGCACTGTCAGGCGAGAGAGCCGCGAGAGCCTCGATGTAAGCGAGTTGGCGAGCGGGAAGCGAGGGGGACGAGGTGGACGACTCGCGTTCGAGGCAGGAGAGGAGCGTGTCGAGGTGGCACGGCGTGTCGGTGGACGAGGAGCACTTGTGAACGATGTCGCGCAAGCGGTCGAGCAAGTCAG
>NW_015623041.1:0-1339 GCF_000320785.1 Rhodotorula toruloides NP11
CTTCCTTCACCACTCTGCCGCCGATGCAGCCGCACGTCTCGCGTCTTCCCGTCGCAGTTCCTCCTTAGCCGCCAAGTAACCCTCTCGCCGTCCCTGCTCCCTGACCGCCGCCCAGAAGCGACTGCCTGCGATCCGAACGTCCTCTCGGTCCGCCAGCTCGACGACTTCAATGAGCTCCTCCGGCTCGAGGGAGACGTGCACAGAACGTCTGGCGAACGGACCCGCCAAGAAGAGGAATCGGAGCGTGAGGATCTTTTGCGGCCCCTGAAGGATGTCAACTAGGTGCTGCGCCGTAAAGGACTCATTCGCCTCCAGTCCGAGGTAGGCAAGGTATGGTAGCTCGCGAGCGAGGAGGGGCAAGATGGTCGAGCAGTCAAAGCTGCCGTACAGGGACAATTCCTTGACTTGTCGAAGGTTCGGCAGAACTGCACTGAGGTCTTCAAGCAGCGGGGAATACCGCTGGAGACTCAGCTCGGCGACGCTGCATGGCAGACGATGAAGGCGAGGAGATATCGGAGCGTCACTGCCCCGACCTCCCTCGAGTTGGAGTACCGAGGGAGTGAAGGCGTTCGCCAACACATCAGCTTTAGAAGTTTCGACTGCTCCACCTCCAAGCTTAAGCTGGCGGAAGGTCGAAGGCATCGAGATCGGTTCGGCTCCTCGCGGCGACCAACCGATGCGCCAAATCTTGCTTCGCTGGATGGACAAATCCAGCCGATACAGTCGACCGTAGTGTTTGAGAGTGCGGTAGTGTTCTGGCGAGAAAGGCGACCTCCAGCCCTTCAGGGTGCTGCAGATCTTGAGCCAAAAGAGCTCGGGCAGCGTCGAAGGCGACGTCGGGGACAACAACCTCTTTGAGAGCTCGTATGCACCCGAGACCTCCAGAATGCCTAGTTTGCGAAGGTGCCGGATCGCTGCGCGGACTGTCGGCGCAAAGGCTTTGGAAGAGAAGGCGGTTTCGGGGAGACGGAGTGTGAGGTAGTTGACATGCGATGCTGCGCCAGGGCTGGCCGCGAGAGCCTCGAACAGCTTCGTGGCTGCCGGCTCGGTTTCGGCAGAGACACTCCTGAAAGTCCGTTCGCGCGCTGAGGGAAGGAACGCCTTCGAGATGCCGCCGAGGTATTGCTGCGGCCTGTCGTCAATGACGAGCTGGCAGATGTAGTCGAACAGTTTGGGCGGAAGGCTCGTCAGGTAGTCCTTGGGCATCGTGTGCTGCGAGAATCGAGCGAGACGAGGTCAGGACCGATGAGAACTGGGAGGGCGACAACGCGTGCGCACCCGCTTGGCGGGTCCGGCGAGCAGAAGAAGAGCAATCCGAGACGTGATCTGAAGCAGCAGC
>NW_015623042.1:0-1305 GCF_000320785.1 Rhodotorula toruloides NP11
ATGAGCTTGAACAGCGCCTTGGACACGACCGTCGGGTGGATCTGCTCGTCGTACCAGCGTCGTCGGAACACCGAAAGCCGGATCGCAGCGTTCAGCGCCCGTTGGACGTCCCCCGCCGACGTACATCTCGAGCAGCCGCGTCCACGCCTTGGCCGGGAACTTGAGGTCGAGCGCGCGGCGTAGTCACAGTGTCTCGCAAGCCATCGCAGGATCCGAGGGCTTGAGCGAGGCAGCACCTGATTCCGGCGCTTTGTGCTCATAGCAGAAGTGTACGAGGATAACGCAGTTCCAGTCTCTGCGATCCTGGAGCCTCGAGCGGTCCGTAGTGCTGTGCAATGCATCAGCACCCACTCAGAAACCTGTTCGAGAACGAGCTCAAGCCGTCGCCGCATCACCGCATCTCCCCCGATTAAGCGAGATGATAAGCAGCGATTTCGCAAACCGAGGCGCGCAATGGAAGCAAGCAGTCGTTGGCCAGTGGAGTTGGCGCAGTGGGGGTCAAGCGCAGCGAACAAGCAGGGCCTGTAACGTAAAGACCGTGTCAGCTGCGGAAAAAGAGCAGACGATGAGGTGAACGCACATCCTGAGCGCAGATGCCGTCTGGAGGAAGGCACCGAGCTGCAATTATGCGGACGCTGCAGATACTGCCGGACCGGCGAAATCTGTCCGGGACGAGGCCCAGCAGACGGAAGGCAGAAGGAGAAAATGGCGGAGCGAGCGTTAGCACCGCTTCAGGCCGATGAGCAACTTGAGGTTGGTGCTGGCTCGCTGAAGAGCAGTATGCCAATTCAACGGACGACAGCAAGTCGCGCAGACCTTTGGCCGGCCTGACATCCATTGCGGCGAGAAGCATCTCTCAGCAAGAGCTTCGTCAACCATGGGTCCAGCAATTTGCCCGGTCAGCCGCACCATTTCAAAGGCAATGGGCATCCCAAGAAGTGGTCTCGAGGGGTTCTCGAGCGAGAAAGCGGTTCATCAGCTGGAGAAGGACGAGGGTGAGCAACAAGACGACCACGGCTCCAGGGAAGTGCGCACCTCGCTCGTAGGCCAGCTTGACACCCACGGCCGCCTCGTTCAGCTGCTCGACGAACGCGACAACCTCGTCGTGCGTCCCGCTCTTGAGCCAGGCTTCGAGGTGCGCCTTGCTGACGACGCGCTTGGTCGGGACGACCGGGCCCGTCGGTGCGTCTGTAGCCATCGTAGCGAGCGTGCGAAGGTGTCTCTGGAGCTAAGGAAGCGAGACAGCGAGCGAGTCGTGAGCGGGAGGAGGCCAACCTTCGCAGAGGGCTGTCGACTCGCCTCGTC
>NW_015623043.1:0-1291 GCF_000320785.1 Rhodotorula toruloides NP11
AGTACAAGTCGTTAGCGTCCGCCGCTCCTACCACACCCCGACCTGCTACTACTGCGCGTACTGCCGCACCCACACCCGCCAAGACCGCCCCAATCTCCAGCACGACCACCTCAAAAGCAGCGCGCCCCGACGCGACCATCCCGCCCTCGCCGCCTGTACTGACTGTCCAGGCGGTCGACGAGCGCATTCAGAGAGCCATCTGACCCCTCCAGACCGACATCGACACCCTTAAGGCATCCCTCGACGCCGCCGCCACGACGCCGCCAACCCCTCCCACCACCCCTCCTCGACCCGTTGAGGACAGCTACGACGCCGCAGACCATTCCTTTGCAGAAGTTGCGGCGCGCCACCTCTCTCCACCCCTTGGCCGCATCCCTCACCCATCCCGGCGCCGCCCAAGGAGACCACAGCCAAGCCGTCCTCTACCGCAAGCCACCTCGTCCACCTCTACTAGTAACCCTGCCCTCACGACTGCCCGAATCCGTCAGACCCTCGGCATCCCCTCCTCCATCCCAGTTCGGCAGACAAAGAGAGGAGACGTACTGGTTCACCTCCCTGACGCCGCCGCCGCCTCCTTCCTTCGCTCGGCAGCCGCTGCCGCCGGCTTTTCCCCTGCAACACCGCTCGCCCTGTTCGGACTGTTGAAATTGCACGAGGAAAGGAAATCGGGACGCACGAGCATGAAGAGACCGTCCACGACCTTCCCCTCGGATCCCTCCTCGTGTACACGGACAGTTCAATGGGCAAGTCGGGCATGGTAGGCGCGGGTGTCCCAGCGAAGGTGTGGAACGGTGGCCGGGTCGTCCTGGCAGAGAAGGAGGCGGTCGAAGTTGAGCTGTGGCAGAGAGAGAGGAGGAGGATGGGTCAGCGACAAAGCGTCTACACTGGCGAACTTGAGGGACTGCGCCTCGCCCTATCCTCCCTACTTGCCACGCAACCCGCTGACCCTCCTCTACCCGTCCTCTTCTCACTCAACAACACCTCCGCGCTCTCCCACTCGACCGACCTGACCCCTTCCTCCGGCCAGCACCTCCGCCTAGCGATCCAGCAGGCGTTTGAGAAGCTCGCACGCACCCAAAAAGACCTTCTTGTGAGTCTATCGTGGTCACCGGGACACGTCGGGATCGAGGGGAATGAGGCGGCGGACGTCGAGGCAAAGGAGGCGGTGCGGGAGGCGGAAGAGTCAGCGAGGGAACGGGAAGAGCGGAAGGAGCTCAAAGCGCACCTGAAGGGTTGCAAAGTCTTTGTGCCGGCCATGGCAGGCCTGTCGAGCGGGTCGGAGGACGAGGGG
>NW_015623044.1:0-1288 GCF_000320785.1 Rhodotorula toruloides NP11
CGGTGACAATGGCATGGGTGACGAAAGGTCGAAGGATTGAGGAGCGAGCGAGGGCGGGAAGTTCGAGCGTGGTGTCAAGAGCGGCGAGGGTCGAGAACGAGGCGTCCGCATTCGACAAGGTGCAGAAAACCCAGTCGACGAGGTCGCGAGCCGTGACGGCGTCCTCGACATGCAGGAGAGGGAGGAGGGCGAGGGTGAGATCAAGGCGATCTGGCAAGGCGATACGCGGGAGAAGCGAGACGGCGATGGCGGTCGTGACGAGCGAAGGTGATTGGCGCACGATGGCGCGGACGACGCGAGCGGCGATGTCCTGCGGGATGTCCAGGAGAGGCTTCACGTCGTTCGCCGGCTCCGCCTCGTCCTCCAACGCCTGCGACAGCCGCAACGCAGCAGCCGCCACTCTCGTCGCCGTCTCGTGTCCCTCTCCACCCTCCTCGACCATTCTCAGCGCATCCAACACCATCCTCTCCGCCTCACCTCCGCTCGCAAGCGCCGCCTCAAAGCGCTCGCGCACCCATCGCCTCTCGTCCTCCCCCCTCCTCGACTTATTCACCTTACTCCCCTCGACCCAACTGCCCAGTGCCTCCCAAGCAGCCGCCACGACCCTCTTCGCTCCCTCCCCATCCCGTTCCATCGCCCGCTCATACGCCTCAACACCCACCTCCCTCAATCCCTCAACTTGCGACCAAGTCACATCGTGACCCGTCACATGCGGATCAGTAGCCGCTGTCGTCCACAAGCTGATGAGCTCGAGGTAGCGAGCCGTCCAGCGTGCATCGCGGCCGGATGGGTCGAACGAAGGGTCTGAGATGCACTCGTGGAGGGTCTCGAGGAGCGGGGAAGACTTGGCGCGCAAGTCGGTGGCAAGTCCGTACCGCGCCAGGGTAGACCACAACTCCAGCGTCGCGCAAAAGAGGTCATCGCCCACTTTCTGGTCCGCGGAGAGCTCGAGGTCCCAAGGCGGGAGAGCGACGAAGCGCATCGTTGAGTCGATGAGTGAGCGGGTCGCGAGTTGTTTTGCGCGCGTGCGGGAGGAACGGGCGAGGGAGGTGAGGAAGTTGAGGGCGGCGGGAGAGGGCGTGGTTGAGGATGGAGCGGGAGGCCATGAGACGGCGATGAAGGCGGACGAGACAGCCTCGAGTAGCCTGGGTGTCGAGAAGAGCGAGTCGAGGATGTCGCTTGCGTTCGAGGGCGAGGCCGATGTGCGAGCGAGGTCGACGATGAGAGAGAGGATCGAGAGGATGTCCAATAGAGCCGATGCGGGTAGGGCAGCGAGGTCGAGGTGCTT
>NW_015623045.1:0-1212 GCF_000320785.1 Rhodotorula toruloides NP11
AGTGCGAGGGAGGCGGGCAGTCGAGCCAACGGACCAGATGAAGTAGGCGACGAGGCTGCGACATCGGCAAGTCGTCAGCGTCAATCAAGAGTGCGGGACGAGAGCAGAACACACCCAGTCCAGCCTGTCTGGTGGGAAGCGCCGAGTCCTCCATCCAGTACTTGCCCTCAATCTGCCGTACTAAACCTGCGCCTGCAGTTCTTGCTCGAGTGGACGATTGTGAGCGGGCGCAGCAAGCTGTCGACCTCCTCGCTCGCCAGCCCCATGCTGCCGCAAGTCTCCTTGTTGCCGTCCCTCGCAGGACTTCGACCTCCTCACCGCTCTGCGTCCTTCATGACATTCCCAGGGCCTTCTGAACGTCAAGATATGACGTTGAGGCTTTAGCCGGACGAGGCTTGCCTCGGTAGACGGTCGACAAGCTGAAGCAGCAGTTTCGCATGTCCGCAGAGGATTCTTCCCTCGGCCATGTAATCTCAACGTCGAATTGGGGTTGCAGCGGGTTTGTTACAAGAGTACTAGCTCAGACTCCAGAGCTCGCAGGTTGACAGGAATGACGGACCCGCGGCAGCAGAGACGAAAGCTCGTGGCAGGAAAAGCTTCAAGCGGCCGGCCGTGGCCCCAATCTTGCCATGTCTGCAGTCGACATAAGGACGGACTGTGCAAGTGAGCCAGGAAGAGCAGGGCAGAGCGAGGTGGCCGTCTGAGTAGCGTAACTTTCGAAGACACCAGGACGATGGTCGTTGACCGACCAGTATGCTTAACGCGGGCGACCGCAGGTCAACGAGATGAAAAAGCAGCAGAGCGCGAGCGCTGGTAATTGCTGAAGCGAGTGAGCAAGCGAGCGGGAGAGGTGAAGCAAGAAGGGCAACGCTAGCGGAGGCGACTTGGGGCAGTTCGATGTCTTCAGGCCACTGCTAAGGATTGTTAATAGTAGCTTTGGCTCTGCGGAAGCCCAGTGCGGAGCTGTAGCGATGTCAAGCGTGTGAGAGCGAGAGACCGCGATCCGAGGGTTGGCAGGTCCTTTGGTGCGAGGTCGCTGGGTGTCCCTCCCGCCGCAACCCACCATTCTCACAGTCACAAAGACGCCAGCACTGAACGAAACGGCCGAAGCGATCGCAGCCGACTGAAGGACGCCTTCGAGGAGAAAGGCGTGACCTTCCCAATCACCCTCACAAGTTGCGAGCTGGCCGACCGAGCGAGAGTTGCAGGCGG
>NW_015623046.1:0-1207 GCF_000320785.1 Rhodotorula toruloides NP11
GCTCAAAGCCGAGTCGACGCCCAACGCCATGAAGCGAGCGCGAAGCGTGAGGGCACGGCGAACGTCGTCGGGGATGTGGGGCGAGCGGGACGACCTCTCTTGACCTCGTACGCTTCACTCGCTGACTTGCTACGCTCGTGAAACGCTGCTGACGATGGCTCAGTCTGGCCACCGCGTACTGTCGGAGCACCCGCTCAACTCTGAACCACCCACTACCTCGCTCGTCTCGTCCTTCCTTACCCCGACCTCATCCATCTACAGCCGAAATCATGGCGAGATACGCTCGCTGCCCGACGACTACTCTCTCGGCATCTCCTCTGAAGTCGAAGGCGTCTCGACGACCGTCTCTTCCGTCCCGCTTGCCGATCTCAGGGCGCTTCCCAAGCATGATGTTGTGACGGTGCTGGCGTGCGCTGGGAATCGGAGGATAGAGATGGACGAGGAGAAGGAGGTCGAGGGACTGAAGTGGGGAGGAAGTGCGATAGCGAACTGTCACTTCGGAGGTGAGCCGGTCTTTCCTTCGGTTTTCTCGGTAAGCGTAGTTGACGTTCGTCTCGTTCGTCACGCAGGAACGCTTCTCCGGGATCTGCTCTCCAAGGCAGGAGTTACGCTTGATGACTTGCGGGCCAAAGGATTGGCGGAGAAGTTGCACATCCACTTCGAGTCAGACCAGGAGTGCGAGGACGACAAAATCTACGCGGCCTCGCTCCCGCTCGACATGGCCTTGTGCGCTCCTGCCCATCTCGGGGACCCCATTCTGGCTCGCTGACTGGTCGGCGTCTTGCAGGGACGCCGAACGCCCGACCCTGCTCGCGTACGAGATGAACCACCAGTCCCTCACCAAGCCTCACGGTGCGCCGTTGCGCCTCGTCGTTCCCGGCATCATCGGCGCGAGAAGCGTCAAATGGCTCGAGCGGATCATCATTCGCGACCATGAGGTGCGGACGCGGCCTTCCCTTCTTCGAAGGCTCCTGCTGACGTTCGACGGCTTGCAGAGCGATAACTTCTACCAGAAGCGCGACTGTGGGTATAGGACCTACTCCACAGCAGACGCAGAGCTGAATGCGTCCAATTATCACAGACAAGGTCCTCCCTCCCGAAGCGACGCCGGAAACGAAGGCCGACTTCCTCAAGCAGACGCCTGCCTTGATGTACGCCACCTTCACTCTCTGCTCCGCCAGAGCGCCGTGACACCAGGATTGACACA
>NW_015623047.1:0-1174 GCF_000320785.1 Rhodotorula toruloides NP11
CGGTGCCGTCCCGAACCGACTTGTACAGCTTCTCAAACACAGGCTTGTTGGCGGCCTCAAAGATGGGCGCCCAGTCAAGCGCGCCACGGCGAGCGGTAGTCGAGCAGGCGTTGTAGAATGAGGCGGGAAATCAGGCGAAGGCGGAGGGTGTAGGCTGAGGTTCTCGCAAGATAGGTGAACGGCGTTAGCGGGCGAGAGTGCGGGTGAAGGAACCTGCACGACGCAAGGTGTTAGCAAGAGCAGGCAGAGGAAGATGTTTCCGGCTTAGTCTCCACCCACGGGTCCCTGGCCCTCGTAGCTCGTCGACAGCAGCTTCCCGCTAATCATCCTCGGGAGCTGCGAAGCGTGAAAGGGCGGAGGAGCGGAGGAGCGGAGGAGAAGTCCGCCGGTTTGGCATCAAGGCGCTAGTGGCTCACGCTCCGGGCTGTGACTTGTTACTTGTGGGCGGAAGTCGTCAGCGAGACGTAGCAGCGAGTGGAGAAAAGGGCTGGCAGGCCGAGTTGAGAAGGAAAATTGCAGCGCAAGAAAAGACTGAGCGAACTCTTCCACCGACGGCGCATCCTTCCTGCAGCGTCCGGCAGGCATCCTCGAGCAGTGGTACTGAGCACAAGGCGGGACCTAAGCCGCTTGCAGCCAAGTCTGCGGTGCTGCCTGGCCGACCAGCCCTGGTCGAGTGAAGCGAAAGGTCCATTCTGAGCGTCTCCGTCATCCCGCCAGCGTCCTGCGCCAGCTCGCCTGCACTCACACGATCCCCCACGACATTCCAGCCGACGCCCGAAGCCCTGTTGCGCCCGTGAACAGCCTCGCCGGTAGCCCTCCGCAAAAACCAGCCCGCCAACTCCGCCTATCGCCCCACCTGCCGCGCTGCTCGAGCTGGACTATGCATCGGAAAGCCAGCCAGGGTCTCTCGCGTACAGCAGACCCGTCCAAAGCCAGTGGTCGAGGTTGTTGCAGCTTGTGATGAGATGAGGCGGTACAGCGGTGGGGAGCGCATCGTGCGGGTTGCGGGCGAGTCTGAAGTGAGCTAGAGACTGCGCTGAGCCACGAGGATGCAGCTGGGGAGCTTCTAGGGCGCTGTGTGAGCGGAGAGAGCTGTGGCAGGTGCAAGAAGGCGGAGGGGAAGGGGACGACCTACAAAAAGCATTACTCGGCAAGTCTAACGTCGCCTAATCGC
>NW_015623048.1:0-1131 GCF_000320785.1 Rhodotorula toruloides NP11
CGAGGGGAGAAGATCTTGTCCATCTTGAAGTCCGACGAGCCGATCTCGCGCCGGAGCTGCTGGCGCTCGTCCGAATAGAGCGAGCATTCGAGGATGTAGTGCTGGCGGGTCTCCACCGCCTCGCCGCACTCGCAGAGTCCAGTCCCAAGACCCATCCGCGCCTTCGACGATCCCAAGTTATTGAAGTCGAGCCGAAGCCGGGCGAGGAGGGTGGAGTGAGTTCTGTTGAGGGAGTGTAGGGCGCGTACGAAGGGTGGGCCTGGCGGGCGAGCGTCGACAGCGCGAAGTCCGGCGCCCGGCGATGAAGAGAGTGACCAGCGACGAGTCCACTCCGCGAACAGCGCGGCGCGGTGGGCCTGCTTGAGCGATGATAGCGATTTCGGCAGCAGGATGCCTCCTTTGACGAGCCCATCGGGGCCCGCGAGCGTCGACGAGTCGAGTCGACCGAGGCGAGCGACTTCGCGCTCGAGGCGCGTCGCCCGCTCCTCCTCATCCTCCTCCCACCCGCTCTCGTCCGCTGACGATGAGCTGCCGCTGCTCCGGTCTGGCCTGAACAGCTTAGGACCCCGCCTGCGCCCGCCGCGCCCGCTCGCAAGTCCCCTCTTCGACTTCCCCACCTCGTCATTGCCAGCTTCCGCCGCCCTCTTCGCCTCTTCGTCCGCCAACTCGTTCCCCGGCACCGCAGAATGGCCGGCGAGCCACTGGAGGGTGAGTTGGGTGGTTGGGTGGTCGCACTTGAGCGCCAGGGCAAGGGTGCGCAGAGCGAGTCGAGCGTATTGTCCGGCTGTGGGGGATGGGTCGAACGGCGAGCGGACAACGGATTGGTTGTCGATGAAGAGGGTGGCTGAGGGCGCTGGAGTGGTGCTGAGGGCCTGCTGGGTGCCGTCCAGTGCAAGACGCGCACCCTCCAACTCCGCTGCGTAGACCGACTGGTACTGACCCATCGTCCTTGCCTTCTTCCCCCACAGCTCATCCTCTCCCGCGCCGAAGCGCACCACCGCCGACGCGCCTGCTTGACCGTCGAGCAGCGAGCCGTCCAAGTACGTCGCCAAGCCGCCTGCGTCGTCGAGTGCGCGGACTTCCCGACTGTGCGCCTCGACCGATGCCTCCTTCGACACGTCGACAACCAGC
>NW_015623049.1:0-1122 GCF_000320785.1 Rhodotorula toruloides NP11
GGTTGGCCTGATGTGCCCTGCTTCACCAGTAAGACCGTGATCAATGCAGACTGACGAAAAATACTCATCGACAGCTGTGACTGCCCCACAAGTCCCCAGCAAGGTCATCCAACATGTCAGCCAGGTATTGGCAGTGCGACAGGGCTGAACACAGTGTCACTGGTGATTGTGAGTAGCTGACTGGTCTGACTTGGGTGAGTGGCTGGGAGTGTGTCTCAGGGGAGGCATGAGCAAGATTAACATGTGAGGGGCAGATGGCAGGCAAGGCGGGTCTGGCAAGGCAAATGCACATGCTCTGCCAAGTCTGATGGACTTGACATGGCGGGTCAGGCAGAAGTCAAGCAGGGAGGGGTTCACTGAACTGAATGCAGTCAACGCAGGCATCTTGCAGGCCCTTGGTGCACTAGCTTTGTACAACACAGAGAGCGGCTGAATCATGTAGAAGACTGCCACTTGACCTGCCCAGATCGCTGCTGATGCTTCCAGTTGCAGGGTCAGAAGCAAATCAGAGGCAATGGAGACAAGGGGATGGATGAGAATTGTGATAAAACAAGAACAAAGGTTCTTGAGTGGGCGTGATAGCAAGCGAGGACGTTAGGCTGTCAGAGGTTTTGCTCTCGATTTGGACAGATGACAGTGACGGGAGTGGCAGAGTCCAGGTTGGTCATGCCAACATTGTGGGGTTGCCGGTGTGCTGGGACAAAGATGAGGGAGTTTAGTGTGGGTTGGTGGGGTTTGGAAGGAGAAAAGCGCGGACAGGAGGCAGGTGGGAGGTGACGATCGATCCTGGCAGGTCGAGGGGCTGTTCTCCTGCCTCAATTGCCTACCCAGTCGACAACTTCACCTTCTTGCGGTGCTGTGTCTTTGACAGGCTGGGAATCGTCCGGTGCAGTCAGGAAAGTCGAGAAGGGAGCATGGAAGGATGGGTTGCAGAGGAGCTGGCTGGTGCTAGGCAGAGGTTGTTGAGGAGCAAGTGTTGGGCATTGTTGTAGAGTGGGGTAGAGTGGGCAGGCAAGCAGCAGGTGCCCCCAAGTCTCCTCCTTGCTTGCACAAATTGGGGGGTTCTCCAGTCAAGTCGAATTTAGTGAATAGCCAGTGAGGGAGGAGGTGCCTGTCCTCATT
>NW_015623050.1:0-1118 GCF_000320785.1 Rhodotorula toruloides NP11
TGACTCTCGCTGCAACCATTTTGCATTTCACTGTAGTTGCATCAAGAAAGTGTTTGAAGCCGTCGGAAGCGGAGCAGAGTCACTTTGGGAGTGAGGGGAATCATGAGAAGGTCAGGCTCTCCATGAGCAGGACCTCTTCCTCCTCAAGCACGCCCAGCACCTTCCCAGTGTTCGCCCACTTTGAGCAGACTTGAGCTGTCCCAGCACAAGAGAAGCAAGTTTGCCTTTGTCCGCCTGCTCTTTCCCGGCCAAGTTGCAGTTCCTGTCCCCCAAATCTCCTTTTTCCACCTACCTGCGCACTCTTTCATGCTTTCCTGATCATGGGTCACCCGGCAAGAATGCGTGTAAGCTCACAAGCGTGGAGACAGCGAAGGAAGAGGCTCAGAGAGCGACAAGAGTGCCCAGAATCACCAACTTAGTAAGCTTGTAGCTAGCTAACCTGACATCACACCCAGAACACTATACTTGTGACTGCAAGCAGGGCGCTAGTCAGTAGCTGCAAGTGAATTGGCCGGATGGAAGAAGCAAAGAGGAAGCGGATCCTCGCTGCTTGAACAACTCCTCTCCACCAAGTTTTGATCCACTGAGATCCCCTTGACCTACAGAGAGCACACGGAAAGTGAGTCAGTTCACGGGAAACTCGAGGGCAAGTGTTTGAGGAATTCCAAGGAAAGCATACTGCACAAGTCCAGCTTCTACCTCTCCACCCTCCACCAACATACCCTTTGAGACTTTTGCTGACATTCAGGGTCACCCTGCCTGAGCTGAACAAGTTGTTCCCACCTTCCCCTCCTCTTGAACCTGAAAAGCCAGACCGAGTCTGGAAGAACCAATTCAGCTCACCCTCAAAGACCTTGCCCAAGCGAGTACACTTCCTGCGCTACAGGGAGCAGAAGAACAGAGTCAGCAGGTTGCGAAATGAGAGGACTGGCCCGGCCCTCATCCCCTTGCTTCTGTGAAGGAGAGATCCTGCACTCGCACTTTTGGAAGGGAACAACACACCTGTTCTTGGGGTGCATTCTACAAGTGTCCTGAGCCTGAGTGGGCGGAGGGTCAGCCTCCCTTTGAGGGAAGAGGGAGCAGAGGGTGAAGCAAGTCTCCTGCTGTTCCCCCCCCCC
>NW_015623051.1:0-1116 GCF_000320785.1 Rhodotorula toruloides NP11
CCTGACCGCATCCTTGAACGCCTCGAACGTGCAGACCTCGCCGTTCGAGCCCGGGAGATGCTTGCCCTCGGGGGCGCAGGCGGGTAGTCGGAGGTTGCGGGCGTTGAAGCGGAGGCGGACGTAATGCGGCTGAGAGGGGCGGAGGACGGACGGGAGGAAGGCGGAGAGGATCGAAGGCGGCGAGGCGGAGCGGAAGAGTTCTGCGAGCGTGATCGATCAGTTTGCGAGAGGCGACAGAGGCTGTCCTCGGACGCACCGACAGCAACATGCGAAGTGAAGGGCGGCCACCGGCTGTCGAACGCATCGAGCGCATTCAGAATGCCTGCAATCGACGTGTCGTGACACGAGTAGACCGCCAGCCGCGTCTTCTCAACCTTCTCGAGCGGGTCGTTCGCCTTGGCCTCGAGCGTCTGCCGGAGCGAGGAGAGGAGCCGGCCCATCGCGAGCTTGCGGAACTCGAGGTTCTTGTACCCGTCGAACCTGCAATGGCGATTGAAGTATCAGCTCGCTACGAGAGCCAGCTAGATGAGCGACTGAACGCACCACTCGTGACAGATCGCGCCCTCGAGTAACCGCAAAGTCTTCGGATCCTCGAGCTCCTTCGGCAGCTTGATTCCGTGCGCGCGGCAGACGAGGACGGTGTCGAGTACGCCGCTTGCGCGAGGTGACGAGTCGATTCGAAGGGGACTGCGAGGACGTCTACGTCAGAGAGGAAGGCGGAGACAAGGGAAAGGCTCGGAACGCACGCCCCGACGACTGGCTCGAGTACCGAGTCGAGCGCGGCGAGGATGGGCGCCTGTTCTTTTGTCGTGGCGGCGATCGAGGCAGAGTCGAGCGCGCGAAGGCGCCTGTAGCGATGCAATACGAACGAGCGGAAGAAGGTCAGCTCGTCGGCCTCGAGCGGATAGGGTCTCGTAAGTCGTCGGGAGAGCCATCCGGACGCACTTGCAGCTCGTGTTCGGGTACAGGTCCTCGTCCTGCCATCCGCGGACGAGGTACTCGACCTTGGCTCCCTCTTCGCGCTTCTCCTTGCCCCACAACCCCTCGACGATCTGATGCAGCGACATCGACAGCGAGAAGTGAAGAGGCATGAATGAGAGCGGACGCACAAGAGAA
>NW_015623052.1:0-1078 GCF_000320785.1 Rhodotorula toruloides NP11
GCGTTGGGCGTCGACTCGGCTTTGAGCAACTACATGTACGTGCCATTCTGTCGTTCTCTACGGCTTGCGCTGACGAATGGCTTTCGCTGCCAGGTTCCACGCCGACTCGGACGACTCGCTCGACGAAGAGGACATAGACGACTGGCTGAACGAAGGGCAGCGAGGGGCGAACGGCGAGCTGAATGACGAGGAGGACGCGCAGTTGAATCCGCTGCGGACGGCGTACATGGAGGGGTGGAGCCGGGCGGCGAAGGAGGGGTAGTTGGAACTGGAAAAATGAATTCAGGCTCCTCCGGTCTCTCGCTTCTTGAGGCAGATCAGCCGCCCACGATCACAGTGTATACAGTTCACCGCTGCATGCTTGTGGTGCGGGTATCAGAGTCCTTGGTAGCTACAATTCCACCCCTAGCCAAGACCTTCAGCTCACCACCTTCCTAATCCCGAACCTCCTCACGCTCCAGCTCGCCTCCGCAACACCCCTCAAATTCCACACAGTCTGCATCTCCTGCTTCTTCCCCTCAACATCAACCGCATACGAAACGGCCGCGACTTGAGTCCCTGATCCGCCAACGCCCAATTCGGCGACTTTGAGGAGGGAGTCGGGGATGGGGAGGGTGACAGTGAAGAGCGTCCAGGCCCAGTGTTTGGCGTGTTTTGCTGAGGAGGAGGAGGAGGCGGAAGAGGCGGGACCGGCGTCGAGACCTGCAGAGGTCCAGGCGGAGAAAGGGACGTTTGAAGCAGCGAGGCGGATCTTGCAGAGTTCAGAGGAGGCGACCTCGGAGACGGAGACAGAGGGAGTCGTCGCAGAGTCGGGTGAGCCGGTCACGGGAAGCGAGACGAGGGCAACATGGACGGAGGCAATCGGTACGCCTGCGAGAGCAACGAGAGTCAGAATCGCGTTGTCTTGGGATCGGGGCAAGTATCGCACCGTGTGCACCGATAGCGTAGCCTTTGATCGTGACGGAAGGATTTGGTAGCGAGATGTCCACGACGGCACGTTCTTCCGGCTCGCAGATCTCGCTGTTGAGCGGGAACTCCCTGTTGCCCGTGCTGTGTCAATCCTGGTGTCACGGCGCTC
>NW_015623053.1:0-1071 GCF_000320785.1 Rhodotorula toruloides NP11
GTCTGGCGTTCGAGCCGGCCATGGCGGACCTGTCGAGCGAGTCGGAGGACGAGGGGAGCGACTGGGAGGAGGCGAAGCGAGGAGCCCGCCATCTCGCCAAGTCCAGCCACCTCGGCCGGCGACCACGCTTCGACTCTCGCTCGCAAAGCGACGATGCTGGATTCCCTGCTACCACTTCAGCGCTCTGGACCGCTCACAAGCGCGCCGTCGTCGAGCGGTGGATTGCGGAGTGGGCGTCCTCATCGCTCCGTCGCCCCCTCGCCGACGTCGTCAAGACGGCGTCGACGGCTCACAAGTACTACAATGGCCTCTCAAGGCGTCACGCATCCCTCCTCTGCCGCCTACGCACCGACGCCTCCGCCCTCAACAAGCACTGCGCCCATTTCGACTCGACCCGCTCCAACCTCTGCGAGTGCGGCGAGGTGGAGAGTCGGGAACACTTCCTGATTCTCTGCCCGCTGTACAAGAAGGCTTGACACTCCCTCTACAAGCACATCCGGCTTCGCCAGACCCCTACCATCGCCCTCCTGCTCGGCAACCCTGACTACTGCCTCCCCCTCCTCGACTTCATCACCGCAACCGGCCGTTTTGCGCGCCTGACGGAGCCGGCAAAGGGCGAGGAGCAGGAGAAGGACACGAAGGAGGGATGCGGCGACAGCGGGACGTAGGAGGACAGCCCAAGGCCCTCACCACATCGACCCGCACCTACCCAATCTCCTTTCCGATTCTCACTCGCCCAATTCGCCCTCCTCCCGCCTCGCTCCAAGCCCGACAAGCACCCTACACCACACTCTACCACACGAGCCGCCCACCTCCCATCTCCGCCGTCGTTGTCGTCGTCGTCGCGGTCCAAGAAGGTCAAGATCAAGAACGGCATTATCTCGATGGACTCTCCACGGTTTGGCTTCGTTCTTCATCCCTCCAGCCCCACACTCCCTCCTCCACCAGCCCACCACGCCGCGCCCGTTTAATCTCACTCCCCTTCGTTTTATCGCACTTTTTCACTCTCGGTGCTACTTTTCCGCTCCACTTCAGCCCACCTTTCCAATGTACCACTACTATAGCCTCCCC
>NW_015623054.1:0-1037 GCF_000320785.1 Rhodotorula toruloides NP11
AGTCCGACGGACTTGATGCAAGGCGCAAGGCGAGGCGGAGGACTTGGTGGGTTAGGCGGAGATCAAGTGGGAGGAGGTTGGCCTCAACTTCAAGTGAGCGAGCGAGGTCATGCGGGTGCGGTATCCGCCCGTCACTATGCGCGCAGCCGCCTTCTGTACCTGCTCGAGCGTCTTGCTGACCGTTGTTCCTGGCTTGTACCACGCCGCCGCGCACCACGTCAACCGCGGCAGCACGACCGCTTCGACGAGCCGCCTCACATACTTCGCCTTCAGCCCGCCACGGCTCCGCGCCAGCAACCCAACTCCGACCATCGCCTTTGACGCCTTCGACACGCACGACGACATGTGCTCCTTGAAGGTGAGCCGCTCGTCGATCGTCACGCCGAGCATCCCGAGCGCTGACGAGTACTCGAGTTCCTCGCCGCAGAGCACAACCTTCGGATCGTTGGGCGAGAGAGAGAGAGAGATTCTTGTTTCAAGTCAGATCGGGTCTAAGTCCATGATGACCGGCAGAGACTGGCTGCCACAGCGTAAAATGGTAGAGGTGGGTATGCTACTGATGGGTGGAAGTCATTGGAGTGGACAGATAGGGCGAAAAGCGAATCAGAACTGAGCGAGAAGAGAAGGCCAAGAAGTGAGATAGAACGACGGCAAGTGGAAATGGGGCAAAGCGAGGTGGTTAGGCAGGTAGACGGGTGTGTGTGGAGTTAGGGGAAGAAGAAATGAGGCAAATTGGTCGCAAAATGAGAGAGAGATGAGGTGTATTGGTCTTGGTCTGGAAGAACGGCGACGACGGGTTCCGAAGCGGTCGAGGTGGGTTGAGCTGGTGTAGAGTCGTTGCGAAGGAGGTTGTGAGAGCAATGTGGAAGTTGGAGGCGGTTTGCAGGGGTTTTGAGGTGAGGACGGCGGAAAAGGGGGGAGGATGAGGGGAAAGGGCGAGGTCGGGAAGTCATCTGGCGGCTCCTTTCGCTTCGCCTCCCGCCCACTGTTCCTTCGTCTGCTTCTCCGCATCCTGCATCCTCAGTAGTCGCGGAAAG